>NC_088422.1:63367320-63432320 GCF_034236695.1 Oncorhynchus nerka
TGAATTCAGCCAGGAACAATCCAGCCTCTTTAGCACATTTGAACTCGTAAGACTGCAGACATCGAGTGACTGCTTTTAGCTCCATTCCCAATACTGCTGATTCTGTTTTTCTGCAACATTGGCCTAATACCTGCTGCCCTGGTTAGGCTACTGCTAATTTGAGATGCCCTTCATTGTTTCCACAGCAGAGAGAGGGGGTCAGGGGACTGGCGTGTCTTACTCCCAGTCTCCTGTGTTCTAATCAATGGGTGTGTTTTCAGTGGCTGGATCTCTGCAGTGAGTGACGTGATGACCCATTTAGCCACTGGAGAGAAGGAGCGGGGGAACAAGATGTTCACCTTGGACTGAGGAGGAGCGCGGATGGTCCAGATACAGTCCAGAGCATCACCAGTCTTAATCTTATCCTCCTCTTCTACCTGACTGGAGCGGATAACACCATCATAGCCAGCAATCTCAAACTGACAATCTGAGGGGAGAGAAAGGTGGAGGACAGGGGGAAAACACACACACACACACACAAGAAGAATTGCAGAAGAAGGAAAGGTGAGCATAAGGGAAGAGACAGAAAAACAGGAACAAATTGACAAGAGAGATGTTATAGAGGGAGAGAGAAAGAGAGAATGTGAGAGAGAGGAAAAAGAGAGGTGCCTGTGTGTGAAAGAGCATGTGTCAGTGAAAGATAGCACCCAGTAAGCTTTAGAGCACAGAGCTCTTCAAAACGGATCGGACAAACCGGTGAAATATTGAAGAGCTTACCTGGAATCGGGTTTAACAGTCCACCCACGTGCAGATGAAAATCTGGGTCTGAAATTATAAAATAGGAAAGCACATGAGTCTTGATACACTGAGCTGGAATTCATGAGTAAAGAAAAGTGAGAAGATCTCATTAAAAAGGAAGCCAGATAAACTGGGGAAGGCCATTGGGGGCAAATATCTGTGGCCCGATGTGAGACGCTGACTTCAGTGTCCTAGTGTATAAAATTGGATGGGAACAAACAAGATAAATGAGGCCTCTGACCGTGAATCTGTGGCTGTGCTGCTGTCCTCATTATCCACACCTATGACTGTGTATGTAATGAGGATATGCCCAGTAGGCTAGCTCCAACTGAGAACGTGTACCTGCTATAAAGGTGTATTTGATACGGAACCCAACACCCTCCAGCTCCTCGTCGCTGCTGAACTTGATCCACATGAAGCGGCCCGTGGAGGTGACCAGGCCTGGGTTCTTCGACCCACAGAAGCGGTCGATGATCGGTGAGAAGCCGAACGGACCATCCCGTACCTCGATGTGATCAAAGCGGCACTCAAAGGAGGGCTCCATGTAGTAGTTCTTATCAAAGGCCAACTGGATTCTTTGACGAGGGAGAGCTAGAGAAGGTGAGAGAAGAGGAGAAGGGGTGTGTTGGGTTTTTGCCAAAAGGCTTTGCTCCATGGACTGCATTTACCTGTACAGCAGGGTCTCAGTCTGCACAGAAACTTTTTTTTATTTTTTATAAATACGAATGTAAATGGTAACAGCTAAACTCCTGTTTTCTACTCATATTCACAGCCAGTTTATGGATGCCTGCATAAACACAGAAAGGTATCCATACTCAGTGCTCGATTCAATCCTTATTGCCGAATTCAGCGCTATAATTAAAAACATTTTTTTTTAATTGAGCCGGCATATGCAGCTTTAACCATGGCTATGGTGGTGTGTGGGATTTACATTTCAATTGCGCTGAACTTCGGTGACACGGATTGAATTGAGCCCTTACACTAATGCACATGTGCTGATGCATACACACATGACTTGGCATGACATGACATGTCAGCATGTTTCCTTACAGGTTCTGAACAAAAACACAAAACCTCAACCATTCATTTGAGTTTAGAAGTTCCTGTCATGTAAATCACACCCTAAATGACTGGCTCAAGTAACCTCCCAGAATCAACATGGCTACCAGTTGCACACACCATTTGTTTTTTAAAATCCAGCTAATTCCTGTCTTTATAGATGAATTACATATGAATCACACTGCCTGCTATGATAAAATGGCAAACGGTAGAAACGTTTATAAGAGCGGGCAATGCCTTTGAACTGAAACAACTGATACCACCATATAAAATGATGTCACAGCTCAGACACACACCTAAAGACAAATTGTGTCACTAGCTCACCCACACCGACACAAAAAAATGTCAGCTCACACACCAAAACAAATTAGCTGTACTTTGAAGGAATGTGGGAAGCAAATAATGTCATTATTTTAAGAACAGGAATGAAAGGGGAAGCCTACCATACAGATCCAGCCAAACTGGCACTACTGTTATCACAACACTAAATCACATGTATATTTCCCCTGGTAAGGATTAGAAACAAGAGCTCTCAGTTCAAAGTAGCTACATACCAAATGTAGTGTTGCATAGCTTAGCTTGATAACTCAATACAACAACACACTGAAACAATCAAATAAATACACAATCTCTAACCAAGAGTCACATCATCTGAGAGACAAAAAGTCTCTGGAATGCATTCAACAAAGCCATAAATTGTGAAATATAAACCAGGTTAACTGACACTTCTGTGATCAGTATTGAGTGTCTCATCCTCCTAAGACCTTTGGAGATGAGCGATGCAATTCATTACTGGGTTTGAGTCATGCTGATCTGGAAAATTGGCCTGGTTTAGCCCTGCTCATTGTATATGCACATTGATAATTTGGATTGTCAATGCCGTTTTGTCAAGGTAGGTTCTATGGCTATGCTTGTTGATGTTTCCACAGGGGGAGCCCTTGAGCTTCACCAAGTCTTCCATTTTTCTCCGACTGATGAAATCACACTATCAGTTCCTGCAGCCTACTTTGTCTTGGTTGAGTTTTATCACAAATATATAGGTTTTGGATGTAGGTGTATCTAGTGACTGAAATGCTGACAAAATAGCAACAAACCAATAAGCACCTATTATCCACATTCTAAGGCACTGCTGAGGCCATTTGTGTGTGTGTGTGTGTGTGTGAGAAAGAGAGAGGGCACAAACAGAAATGTACCTTCCAAGATGTAAACACACTCCTTGTTAGGGGGATATGTGTTGGGGTAGTTGGGGGACGTGAAGACTCCCCCGTTGATGTTGCGGACCCAGATGCCACATTCGTTAAGATTCTGAGGTGGACTGCCTTCATTCTGAGAAATGGACTCTGAGAAAAAGACAGTGAAAAGAATCAAGCCCATGTTTGAATTGGGATATGTATGGGATTAGATCAATTTCTTGTGACTCTGCCACTGAAAATGCTATGCGCTACAACGTGACCAATTATTCCCCCATAACAGGAGACGCACCTTTAGTTCTCTGTGCCAGGGCAAATCCCTCTTCTATCAGAATAAGGAGTACCCAGGCTGCAATAGAAAAACATTCAAATGTCAATGGTTTGCACCGTTATGTATTCATAAAATAAACGTCTAATACGAGTGGAAAAGGTAAAAACAATTTAATCAAAGTGTTGAAATAATAGGCAATCTAACACAGTGTGGCACACATCCCTTATTAAAAAAGCAATTATGTGAAGCTTGAAATCGGCTAGTTAAAGATAGGAAATCGTCATAGGCAGTTTAAATGAGAAACATGCCTTCTTCTCTTACGGGTGAGATAATAATACACCTTTTTTGTTGTTGTTACTAAATGGTGTATGTGTGGTTGGAACAACTGACACAGGGGCTAGACCGGGCATCATTAAGAACTATAGCCCTGTTTATATCCATAATAACCTAACATAACAGTGCACACACACACACAGAGTGAAAGAACCAATGATCTACGACATTGACAGTAACATATACTAAAGATGCATCTTGCAATTCATGAACACCAAGTGTGTAGGACGTGAAACAATACTTGACAGAATATTGATCCTTGGGTCTTGTAGATGTATCCCTACCATTGTACTTCATAGGTTGTGCCATTGAGAGCTCATCTAAAAAGCATCTTATCGGACCCAAGACGTATCGCAACCTAAAGCCTGAAGCCAAATTCAGATCGACGACCTAAAGAGCCATCTCCTCCATTCACAGATAAATCAAGAAGGCTGTGTATGTGTTATCATATTGTCCTCTGATGGTGTATCAGGGACCACTCATTGGTAGGCCCACATCATCAGGCCTGTCAGAGCATCACCGACCCTCCAGCCTCCTGAATGAAGAGAGCACCAGAACAAATAGGATAAGGCTCACAGGCGTAATGCCATGATGAGAGACAGGCATCAGAGGAGGGAGCAGCAACAGCACTGCATTGTGTGTAATATCAGTGCTAAAACTGCTCGCCGTACCCCTATGCACATTTCAGCCCACAACACTACTGTCTTCTCCAGATAAGCCGATGTAGGTTTACCCCCAATGGATTTTAATAGACTGCACTGCTTATATCACATTAAAAACGTGAGCGGGGAGCCTGACAGATACATAATGAAACATGGATTGACTATAGACACCCAGGTTTGCAAAAAGAAATCAGACCGCATGTTCTCTACTATAGAGAATTTAAAACACACCCAGTCGCACATACACAGCCTCCCTCTTCTCGGCCTTGATACGCTGAAGGCCAAACTGCACACACACACACACACACACACACTTTTCCATGCATGGCCTGACTATAAGGCTATTCACATAGACTTGCCCTTTCTGGATACTACTCCACTATGAGGGACCACTGAGAGTGTAACTACCTCCTAAAAGCAGTCTATAGCAGGAATTCATTGTAGAACACAGTTGGTTCAAACAGTTTTGAATGGACCTGAAAGTCTGATTTAAAAAAGTTGAATGCCTTTACAAAATAGCCTACACTACCGGAAGAACATGAGTGGGAGAGCGTTTCAAATACAAATGGATGGCCTACCACATTGCTTGGTTAAAATGAACCCAAAAAGCATAAATATGTCCCCGTTGGATGTTGGCTGATGCATTCTGATTCTGCAATTATATTACAAAATAAAACACAGGGTTATTAGATCGCTACAGTAACTTGTTGATAATACGTAGCCGACCAGACTTTGTGCCCTTCATGACCGAAGTAGCCCAGTCCTACTGAAGTGAACTCAACATGGTTATAAGATTCGATGTAGTTTACAAGCTAGGTGTGTTTAATAATAATAATAATAATAGGCCTACAGTACAGTACAAAACACCATTATTTCACAGCATAATATGGTGGCTTAAAATGAGCTGCAAATCGCAGCTGTGGCCTTGTCCCAGATGTTGCGCGAATCAGCAGGAGCTGTCTCAAGCTCGGTCACCTTTTACCATAGATGCAAAAGTGTTACACAAAGTGGCTAGAGACGCAGCCAATGCAAAAAAAAGATATCAAGTTTAAATTGACGGATTTTTCTTTACCATTTGGATTTTCATTATGCTAATTAGATTTCCGCGGTGACGCGGACATCGACCTTAGGTGTTAATAGAAAAGTAACCTAAATTGGAACGCATTCTTCCGGATTGTGTAGCCTTGTGCCAATATCCTACCCTATAAAATGTGATATTTGCACGTTTCAAAGACGACCCCTTGCAGTAAAAAAATAAAAGTAATATTAAAGCTAATAGAACATAAAACTGAATAGAAGTAAACCTGCAGATGGCGATGCCTTTCAGGGATTTAGGATTCTTGCAAACATGAAGAACACAATACAATTTGGCGCAATAGAAAATCCAACGGCATACATTTGGTAAGGATGAGTTTCGCTTATATTGCAGAAGAATAAGGGATTAATTACATCACAGCCGATACGAGTGATTAACCTTCTGTATAATATCAGTGGTTCTTAATACGATCTAAAAATCACTCGGATGCTCTGTTAAACTCACCTATGTGCATTTCCTCTCCCTGTGTGGTGGTGCCAAATACGTTCTCCTTCTTAAGCTTGGGGAGTTACACGCTTTATTTTCCCATTTTATGGATCCAAGGCAATGAGTCGCTGTTTATACAATCCAACTTTTCATTGATCGCCTTAATTCCATAGTCAGAAAGAAAACCATCCACTCCGAACTTCCTCTGAGGAAAACAAGCGCTTCTTCTTCAACCACTCCGGATAAGTATTAGATACAACGTTAATTCCATCTAGACAGGTGTCTTGTAGTTCCAAATGCAACATATGCGATTATTAAAGTAGGTTGTATTGTCCAGTGAGGTTGAGCAGAAGTATCCGAGAGACGCGCACAGAGTGGTCTGTGGCTGAACTGAAGTAACGGCACCAAACAAGGCTCATTTAAACTCTGGGCGATGTATGCGTGAATGAGCTGCTTGTACGCATGCACCCCATCGCCGAGCGTAAAATCGGCTGCGTTTCTCCCTGCGTACAAGTATCTTCTCTGCTCGTGTTGCATTGAAGGATTATATTGATAAAATTGAGCAGAGCCATTTATGATATAATACAAAAAACGAACCGAGCAAGTTACAAAAAAAAAAAAAAAACGGAAATGTTGACAGCATTTAATCAGGACACTCTTTACTCAGTAAATTGTTCCCAAGAGACATCAGACAGTAAAACATCAACTGCTATTTAAATGTCAACCATTTTATTAGACTATCATTTTACCATAAGTGCCAGATTGCAATACATTATGCTGCATGAGCTAAAAATAACTCGAAACCGTAGGCTATGCCAAGTTGTCACTTCCAATCGTTTCTTTAGTCATCAGCTCACTAGGAGAATTTACTTTTTCGGATGGACATGCCAGTCTATGTAATGGGAAGGCAATAGTGAGACGGAAATACACGTAAATGAATTCAAAACAAGTGAGAACCACCATGAATTAAGCATGATAAACACTTTAATTTTCAACCCATCATCCCATAAACATTCAAAAGCAATGATCATATTTCCCGATTACACGCAGAATCCACACACAAAACACAAAAATAAAATCTATTAGACATCACTATTAATCATTAGTTAAAAAAAAGTTCAAACCACAGGCATGAGATGATAGCAAAATACATATTTGGATGTTAGACCAGTACCACCTGAAAACAGTGCCCCACGTTAATTCAAAATGAAATACATTTTTTAAATATTAGAGGCTTAGACATTGATGATAATATTGATGATTGCACTTTCTGTTGGTTAAATAACAAACCTATTTCCCCTTGTAAGTAAAAGTAGTTTAAGTGTTATGTGGACCATTCTTCAATTTAACACCACAGTTTAGTTGACGTTTTTAATGAACACAATGTTTGGTAGTCCAAAGACACACCATGTTTATCATGTGAGACAAACAAGATTATTAAGAGTGAGAAAGACTAAAAAGGACATGACCAAACCAGAGGGGTCAGTAGTACAGGCCATTCCAATACCACTGTGAGTAAGAGCCAGTGGAAAGGGGGAGCTGTCAAACAAGGATAGGACATTGCGTCAGGTATTTGGAGGGGAATTTGAGAAAAAGGAGGGGAAAAGTGCATAATAAACTTGACACATACATTAACCCTCATTATGGACCATGTACTATGCGCATGATATACAGTAGAGCACAATGGATGCATCCAGTGTAAATACCCTGTTTGGGTCAGTGGACTCCATGTGTAAGATTCCACTATAGCAGTCCATAGAAAACAATAACTTTTACAGATTGACATACAGAAGGTATACAGGAAGACAATGGATGACTGGACATGCATAATAATTCAAGTAGCATTACAATAGCAATGCTTCCCCCAAAACAAATAAATCCGTACTGTGTTTTGCAGATCAGGATGACTTGGATTGAACATTTAAACATCGCAAATTCACCACGTAAACTGTTAGTGCCGATTTGACATCCACACATAAGGAGCTAAGCCAAAACATTGACTAAAAAGTCAACTGGGATTTCACTCAGTAGTCCTGTTTAGATTTGGGTTCAGCCATCATTTTGGCCGTTGAAATGTATGAGGGAATGTGAATTTAAAAAAAGAACACGTTCAAATTCCAACCAAATCTGTGCAAGTATGCGGGAAGTAACCTGTCTGTCTCTTTTACATTTGATCATCTTTAATGGATATTTAAACACTTAAATGGCTCATCCTCAAGAGGCTGAGGGGATTAAATAAATAAACAATTCCATCGGCCAGCAAACTTAAATAAAACAGAAAGCAGGCATGACTGTTTCCTATGGTCCATCTCTTCCTGTGCTCCTTCACATAGCATCAAAATGGAACCGGTGTGCTTCCTGTCTCTTCTCCCGGTCGTCCGCTTTCTGAAACACACACAGGGCAATGGTCAGGGGTCACGAGTCAGACAAACACAGACAAGCAGAGTCTAACAGTCAGCCATGGTGAGAGAGTGGTGGGGCTGAAACCTTTATAGAATAATAATGAAACTAGCAGACCTACTGAGTGGTCAGGGGTACAATCTATCTGAGGCAGGAAATCATTATTACAAGTGTTAATGTGGTATCGCTTCAATGTACAATTACGTGCCCTCTGTGGGTGAATGAGGATAATTCACGTTTATTTTTAGCGTTCCCTTGACGACAGGCAGCACATAAAAGGCACATATGTTGAAAAAAAGGGAACCTTCAAAATGCAGTGGAGACGAAGCTGACAGATTTGTTCTGGAACTACTCCCCATACGACAGACAGTCCTGATGGAGTACACCAACATCTAAGCAGAGAGTCTGTCGGCCGTATCTGTGTTGTTCAGGACTTAAGGGAGCAGACAGTCTTTAGGACTGAGTGTTCAGTTACTTCCACTTGTTTTTATGGCGTGTACACAGTACATGGACATACTGTAATATCTCCTTAGGTCTCATTCAGTGAACTGGCTTGTAATCCTGTCAATATTGCCAAGTTCATTGTGGTGTATGAACATGAAATAATTGAGTGTTCAGGGGATATAATTGTGTCGTTATTCCATGTGCGATGTGTCATGTATTGAATGGTCTGAAACCTACTGATTGAGTGCTCAAGTATACAATCTTGTTCAGATTGAACGTGAGGTTCAGTTACGCGATAACTTGACCTATTTGAATGGTCTACTGAATGCGCTAACCTAATCATACTCTGTGCTAAGGCTGTGGGGCCTTGAACTAGCATAAAATGCAGGACAAAATGGGATAAGACCTTTGTCACATTGTATGCATTATGCAACGTGGAGGCATAATGCAGCCTTCATCGCTCTGAAAAGCCCTGTATTCTGTTTAAACCCACGCAAAATTCAAATAGCCCAAACAGACAACGATCGATTCCTCAGGCGTGAAACCAAAGTTACCTGACAAATAAATAGAATCCAAAATACCTCTCAGATTTACAGCTAGGCTAAAACAGAGAAGGCATTTTTTATTAAAAAAAATAGTTTGGCTTTCTTATATTTAACAGTGTTCTAACAAACTTCCTGAGCCGGTCTCGGCTGTTGCAGGAGGTACTATGTCTCAAACCAGCCTCTGATTCCTATTTGACCATTGAGATTTGTGGAACAAATAGCAGGGGTCAGTGTAAATATCAAAAGTCAATCACCCATCGCACCGTGACCTGGTCAACTCCACACCACAATGGAAATGGAAAGGCTTATGGAGATGTGGAGCTTTTTTCCAAATGCTATTTTCCCCTGCGTGAAAGGTTAGACTCTCTTATCTAAGAGAGCTCCTTCAATTATGGTGTGTTATTGTGCTGGGCAGAGTGAGTCAGATAGAACAGGAGCACACAGCAGCCAGGCTCAGATATGACTGCAAGGCAGTGACACTCACAATGCAGATGACACACCGGACTAGACAAAAAGATGACAATGGGTAACAACAATCCCCCCCCCATTAAAAGCAAACAAAGGCAGTACCCTCGCTCAAAAAGACCCACAACACCAGAGATGTCGGCTATCCCGGTGCAACATGAACAAACACACAACCTCACAAGAACTGAGACGTCATACTGACACAAAAACAGGCTGCAGATTCAAAAGATGTGACTCATCAGCTGCAACAGTAATAACATGAAGCAGATATATAAGTATATATACTAAAAGCAGGTGCTTCCACACAGGTGTGGTTCCTGAGTTAATGTATAAAAAAAATAAACAAATCATTAAAAAAAAGAGTATAAAAATGCTTTGCAGGCCACCATGGCTATGCCCCCATAGGATGACAATGCCCCCATAGGATGACAATGCCCCCATAGGATGACAATGCCCCCATCCACAGGGCACAAGTAGTCACTGAATGGTTTGATGAGCATGAAGAAAATGTAAACCATATGCCATGGCCGTCTCAGTCACCAGATCTCAACCCAATTGAACACTTATGGGAGACTATGGAGCGGCGCCTGAGACCGCGTTTTCCACCACCAAAACACCAAATCATGGAATTTCTCGTGGAAGAATGGTGTCGCATCCCTCCAATAAGAGTTCCAGAATCTATGCCAAGGTGCATTGAAGCTGTTCTGGCTCGTTGTGGCACAACACCCTATTAAGACACTTTATGTTTGTGTTTCCTATCTCTGAAAGGGAAGGGGGCTCGGAACTGAAGTGGAGTACATTGGCCCAGTAATCACCTAAACAAATTAAGAGCTAGCTATTACCTGAGCTTCCATTACCTTGGCCATCACGAACATTATCATTTAATCAACCTCTAATCAGTGACGGACAATGAGACATGTCTCTACCTCTCTTTCTGATGAAATATAATTGCTGGGCTCAGTTCCTCAGATATAGAGTCAAACATGTTATTTTAATGCAGAGTCAACTCCAATGAAGCTAGTGTTCCCGGAACAGTTCCCTAAGCAGAGAGCAATTATGGCTTCCTGCGTGCATAATCAGGCACCCACAGCAGATGGCTTTGAGAAGACGCCAACATCGCCCGGCCTCACTTGGTGGAGAAACAGACCAGCCACGACTGCACTGGGATGGGGATGAATTGCTCAGAGTGTTTGCACGGCAGGCTGGACACAGACCACACACGCATGTCGGCAATAGTTGCATGCAAACACATGCAAATTCTCAAACCATACATGATTACCTAAACACTCAATGTAAAATTCACAAACACCCACAGGAATGTAACAAGACAACCACCACACACACACACTCCCTGGAGGACATATTTACAGGGATAATGAACAAAAGATTTGATATGCTGAAGGGGCAGAACAAAGCAATTACAGCCGAGCGTCCTCAGTGGTTATGGCCCTCTAACAGCCGTGCTGGATCTCTGTGGGAGGTTAGAGGACAGGGCCCATCTGCTGGTTCTGACCCATCTGTTCCTCTCTGAGTGAACCCTTTGCCCACAGCGGGTCTCCTGCTCTCTGGACCAGCACCAGAGCTCCCCAGCGGCGCCACAGGGCCAGGAGAAGAGAAGACCCCCACCAGATACTATGGACTGGCAATGGTGGGGAGGATGAGAGAGGACACACACTGCTCTGACCAGAACATAACCGGCTTTGGATCAGACTATTAAGAGGAGGAGGAGGAGAGGATAGTGAGGAGGAATGCAAGGGAGAAGAGGAAAAATGACAAGACAGTACAACTAAAAATGAAGGAGTAGAGATGAGGTTGACTGTGCTCATTATTGTCGATTAAAACAGTAATGATGGTAATGACGATGATAAACGGTGCAAGATGTATTTGTGTCATTCTGTTCTTACCTTCTCCTGCCAGTGGAGGATGCCAATGATGACCAGGATGAAAACACACACGCCGATCAGCGCGATGGCAGTCAGTAGGACTATGTTACTGGGGGTCAGATACAACTTCGCACTCCAACTAAAAGAGGGAACAGGTAGGAGAAAGGACAAGCGTTTCAACTACTACACAACATAAAACTCCTACAAAAAGGTGTCTCGTCTTTTCCCAACCCTATCAGAAGGTAAGAATCAACGTGCTATATTAAGGACATTTAGCATATTTGGCTTGATCAGAGATGTTATTTGACAAGGTTTCTGTAATCAGAAAATATTACTTTATGACATATTAGGTCAAAATGAATCGAGAAACTCTACATCACTGTCAGAGACGAACCATTTAAATGAAAAAGATCAAAAAACTAAAAATGACAAGTGCATTTCCTGTCTTTCGATCCACATATTTTTGTGACTATCGAAGAGAATGGAGAGTTCGTTTGAATGGTTTGACTAAAAACAAGAACAGACCCAGATTGTGGAGATACGATATTATACTACAATAAATGGCTGAAGAACAATACATCTGCTCAAATATGAATCAAAATAACTTCATTAAGACATTCTATCAGAACTAATAAACACATTACATATTAGTGGTGAAAACAAAAACCACCAATGGCAATGGTGGCCATATGTTGCGTGAACCTATGCCCATAGGCATAATGAGACTGAAGACACCTTCTTTACACAGATATACACTGAGCAGTCACTGTAATGTATGAACACTACATGATGTATGCGTCTACATAATGTGGGTGTGTTTTTATGAGTAATAAGTCAGTGTAGTAGGTATATACGGTGCATTCGGAAAGTATTCAGACCCCTTGACTTTTTCCACACTTTGTTACCTTACAGCCTTATTTTAAAATGGATTAAATCTTTTTTAATCTACACACAATATCCCATAATGACAAAGCAAAAACAGGTTTTTGCAAATGTTTGAGAAATAAAAAACCGAAATATAACATTTACCTAAGTATTCAGACCCTTTACACAGTACTTTGTTGAAGCACCTTTGGCAGCGATTACAGCCTCGAGTCTTCTTGGCTGTGACATTACAAGCTTGGCACGCCTGTATTTCAGGGGTTTCTCCAATTCTTCTCTGCAGATCTTCTCAAACTCTGTCAGGTTAGATGGGGAGCGTTGCTGCACATCTATTTCCAGGTCTCTCCAGAGATGTTTGATCGGGTTCAAGTCTGGGCTCTGACTGGGCAACTGAAAGTTTTGGTACCCTTCCCCAGATCTGTGCCTCAACACAATCCTGTCTCGGAGCTCTACGGACAATTCTTTCGACCTCACGCCTTGGTTTTTGCTCTGACATGCACTGTCAACTGTCGGACATTATCTAGAAAGGTGTATGCCTTTCCAAATCATGTCCAATCAATTGATTTTAACGCAGGTTGACTCCAATCAAGTTATAGAAACATCCTTATAGAAACAAGGATGATCAATGGAAACAGGATGCACCTGAGCTCAATTTTGAATCTCATAGGAAAGAGTCTAAATACTTATGTAAATAAGGCATTGCTGTTTTTTTTATTTTTAATACATTTGCAAACATTTCTAAAAATCTGTTTTTGCTTTGTCATTATGGGGTATTGTGTGTAGATTGAGGGAATAGTTTTTTCTTAATCAATTTTAGAATACGTCAAGGGGTCTGAATCGTTTCCGAAGGCACTGTATATGCAAGTGCTAGCATTTGTCAGAGTGTGTGTGTTCCATGTGTTGGTGAGAGAATGTTTTAGCTGGCCATACGGAAAAGGGGGTTCTGCCATCTGCTGGCACTCATGGGGGTAGGACTACATGTGAATGAAACAGAAAAACATTGAAACATGGCCTGAGCATGTTTGTGGGCGTCCATGTACAGATTTATGTGTGTGTGTGTGTGTGTGTGTGTGTGTGTGTGTGTGTACCTGCGGGGCTCGTTGTGTGGGTATGGAATGACTATGAGCTGCGAGTTGGGGATGATGGCTGTCCACTCCTGCTTCCTCACATCCTGCAAGGCAGAAACAGAGAACCAATGTTATTAGAGCCTCAGGGAGGCAGAATGAAGGGGAAGGCAATAATGGAACAACTCTAGTTCAAAGGTAACACAATGCAGGCAATATATCACACACTTCTCAGTGCACATACGATGTAGGGGCCGAGTCATTTCCTGTACAGTACTGCACTACAATTTGCGCTCTAGTTCAGAGTTTAAGGAACTTTATTATTAGAAGTTCAAGCTCAAAAGCTTTTCAAAGCACGTTTCTGTATTAATTACAAAGGTAAATACCCCTCTTCAAGTTGTTACTGGATGGCAAATCACCAGCAAACATAAAATTCACCTTACTCACAGTGTCCTCTAGAGAAGAGAGACTCATTTCAGACAACACATCTATCATTTGGCAACATTAAGGGATAAGGGAAACACACTTGCTCGCTCACACGCGCAGATGCATGCCGACGCACATGCAGTGTGTGACGGCGTACTTTGCATCCTCGTTGACTCAGAGCCACCCTAATGAGAGCCCAGGGTTTTCAGCTACCTATACCCGAGCTATTTAAAGGCATGCATTTAAGACAGACAGTCTAGTCAATTAAATAACTGATGTCTGCTGAAGTATCCCCCTGGTGTGTCAGCCTACTTCCTACAGTCCCATTAGCTGGAGTATTGTTACAATGCTGAGGGTTGTGTGCGTTTGGAAGCCATGCATATGACTCCTTCCTGACACTGAGAAATGTCAATTAAAGTGAATGACATACCTACATAGCTCAGAGATACAAATACTATGTAAGGCAAATACTCAAAGCGAATCAGAGCTGCAGATTCAGGGATTTTGATTCACTAATTGCTAGTGTTTGAGGTAAAATAGGTTAAGGAGAATAATGATGAACTGAATGAGTCACCTTATCGTGTCAGTGCATTGTGAACAGTGTGCTAGTTCATTAGAAGTTGCAGTGCTTAACCTACTAAGCTAACGCTGACATTTTCCTCCTCAATGCATTGTGGTTTATGCAGAACGGCAGTGAGAGACAGTGACAGGCTGCGCTTCTGGCGCTTTGGCTAAGAGAAGACGTCTGTGTTTAAGAGGAGGAAAGCGTTTCTGGGTTTTCAGAGAGTGTTTCAAAGGAGAGTGCTGGGTCTGAAGTTGGGAGTGAAGTGGGGGTTTTGGGGAGGCGATAGCAGAGCGGGAATCTTGAAAAACCTTGTGAGCAGAGGAAAGGATCCTCATGGGATTGAGACGAGTGTGCAGGAGGAGAGTAGAAGTAGAACACACTCCCTTCCTCTCTCTGTCTCTCCCTCCTCTCCCCCTCTCTTTCCTCTCTCCTTCCTCTCTTTATCTCTCCCAAACCCTCACAGGCCTCCTGAATGTTTTCCCCTGTGAGAGAGGGTTGGAGATAGACCTGAGAGAGACAGATAGGAACTATCCTCCCCAAACTCACAGAGACAGCCAGATAGACACAGCTGTTCATTAAATGTGTACACTGAGTGTAAACATTTTAGGAACACTTTCCTAACACGTTCCTAATATTGTGTTGTGCATACTCCCCCCATTCCACAGCATTCCACAGCTTTCCACAGGGATGCATGTAGACTCCAATGCTCCCCACAGTTGTGTCAAGTTGGCTGGATGTCCTTTGGGTGGTGGACAATTCTTGATACACACAGGAAACGGTTGAGCATGAAAAACCCAGCAGCGTTGCAGTTCTTGAGACAAACCTGGTGCACCTGGCACCTACTACCATACCCCGTTCAAAGGCATTTACATTTTTTGTCTTGCCCTTTCACCCTCTGAATGGCACACATACACAATCCACGTCTCAAGTTTATCAAGGCTTAAAAATCCTTATTTAACCCGTCTCCTCCCCTTCATCTACACTGATTGAAATGGATTTAACAAGTGACATCAATAAAGGATCATAGATTTCACCTGGGTTCACCTGGTCAGTCTATGTCATGGAAAGAGCAGGTGTCCTTAATGTTTTTTATACTCCGTGTATGTAGCACTGAAGACACCGTTTTCATATACCCTCTGAATGTAAAAAGTGGTTAGCATAATACAAAGCATTATAAAGATTTTATTAACTGGTGTGTGGGGAAATGTGAACCTTAGTGGAACAGTTTTCTTGCATAACTCAAAGGGTGCGAGCGAGAAAAAAGCATGTCGCGTTACTTCAGATGCTTTACTCTGTACGAGCTTCGCTCCCAAGGTAGTGAGGTATAAGCAGAAATTTGCAATGCAAATCCGCTATGATGAAGACCTCTGTTCTATTCTTTGACAGGTGAGGAACGGGAGCCAGCGCCTCAAATTCAACGGAGCCGCGCAGGGGGATCTATCGAGGAACCAACAAACAGCATTTCAAACGGCACGCGATACGAGAGACAGAAGGCTGTCGGCTCCCCACGAACCCAAACCACATGCCAATGTTTGAGGTAGCACAAAAGTGGGTGAAACGAAGAAGATAATGAATTATTTACTGCATAATAGATCATCTACTTATCATATTGCAACAGGAAGAAACGTTTACAACACTTACATCAACCTGCAGTAGAGTTATTGTCAGTATCAGTGGCTCTGGGCGTGTTCTCCACATGGTTACAGTGACTAGAAACAGTATCAGTTTTATGCCGTAGTAATTAGACCTACTGCATCCTGTCCTGTCTGTGCTTTGTCTGGCATGTCCCTCCTCTCCGCTCCCCTCCCCCTGTGCTGCAGCGCACCATACTGTACCTTGTCCCCGAGGGGCCGGGGGATACCCACGTACAGGTGGTCCAGGAAGTTGGCGCTGCGCCCCAGGCCCAGAACGGTGTAAGGCAACTGCAGGGAGAGGTGGGCCGACTGGCTCAGCTGGCCGGCTGCATGGAGGGGAAAAAAACAAAAAAGGAGCCATGAGAACCATTCAGACCCATAAACAAGCCTCATAAAAGACACAAATCAGACCATCCCTATTCCTACCATCGCCCAGTCCAGAGGCATCTACCACCCCCTTACAACACCGTGTCCTCGCCACTGGCTCACGCTCAGGCCCTGCCAAGCGCAGCCGACGTAAATCACCCGCTTTATGGTAATCAGTGAGAGCACCCCGGCAACAAATCAGGATAAATGTGGATGGACTGCATGGCTGGTCTGGACCTACACTCAGATGGAAGCATGTTTTTACATTTACAATGTGCAGCAAGGAAACGCTTCAATGACTGATTATAGTAGGATATTCAGTCCACATAAAAGAAAACAGAGTGTTCTGCCTGGCTATTATCTACACATATATAGTACCAGTCAAAATTTTGGACACACCTACTCATTCAAGGGTTTTTCTTTATTTGACTATTTTCTACATTGTAGAATAATCGGGAAGACATCAAAACTAAGAAATAACACAAAAAAAGTGTTAAACAAATCAAAATGTATTCATCAAAGTTTGCATTTGCCTTGATGACAGCTTTGCACACTATTGGCATTATCTCAACCAGCTTCATGAGGTAGTTACCTGGAATGCATTTCAATTAACAGGTGTGCCTTGTTCAAAGTTAATTTGTGGAATTTATTTCCTTCTTAATGCCTTTGAGCCAGTTATGTTGTGACAAGGTAGGGGTGGTATACAGAAGATATCCCTATTTGGTAAAAGAACAAGTCCATATTATGGTAAGAACAGCTCAAATAATCAAAGAGAAACTACAGTCCATCATTACTTTAAGACATGAAGGTCAGTACGGAAAACTTCAAGAACTTTGAAAGTTTCTTCAAGTGCACTCGCAAAAACCACCAAGCGCTATTATGAAACTGGCTCTCATGAGGACCGTCACAGGAAAGGAAGACCCAAAGTTACCTCTGCTGCAGAGGATAAGTTCATTAGAGTTACCAGCCTCATAAATTGTGGCCCAAATAAATGCTTCACCGAGTTCACGTAACAGATACATCTCAACATCAACTGTTCAGAGGAGTCTGCGTGAATCAGGCCTACAACAAGAAGAAGATAATTGCTTAGGCTAAGAAACACGAGCAATGGACATTAGACCAGTGAAAATCTGTCCTTTGGTCTCATGAGTCCAAATTTGAGATTTTTTGGTTCCAACCGCTGGGTCTTTGTGAGACTTAACCAGCATGGCTACCACAGCAATCTGCAGCGATACGCCATCCCATCTGGTTTGTGCTTAGTTGGACTATCATTTGTTTTTCAACAGGACAATGACCCAAAACATACATACAGGCTGTGTAAGGAGAGTGATGGAGTGCTGCATCAGATAACCTGGCCTGCACAATCACCCGACCTCAATGCAATTAAGATGGTTTGGGATGAGTTGGTCCGCATAGTGAAGGGAAAGCAGCCAACAAGTGCTCAGCATTTGTGGGAACTCCTTCAAGACTGTTGGAAATGCATTCCTTGTGAAGCTGGTTGAGAGAAAGCCAAGAGCGTGCAAAGCTGTCATCAATGCAAAGGGTGGTTACTTTGAAGAATCTAAAATCCAAAATATATTTTGATTTGTTTAACACATTTTTTGGTTACTACTTGATTCCATATGTGTTATTTCATAGTTTTGATGTCTTCACTATTATTCTACAATGTAGAAAATAGTCAAACTAAATAAATAAAAACCCTTGAATGAGTAGGTGTATCCAAAATTTTGACCGGTACTCTAAGTATAGAGCCTAAAAGCTTGGGTTGATTGCCTGTCTACGAGTAAAGCGCAAGTATAAGTCCATCTTGAGAGAATATATATATTGCCTTCCACGAATCTCCAATGTAACAGTTCGAAATGAGGACCAACTAGACCATCTCCTCTGAAATGAAAGCATGACCCTGCTTGGAGCCCTGTTCCTGCGACGACGGAGCAGGTTATACTGAGCAGCTTCAGAGCAGTTGCTGTAAAAGCCAACGTAATTGCTTCAATCACGCTCACCTTTTTAAAATAAGGGCTATCATTAAAAAATAAATTGTGGGGGGACAAAGGAAGTTGAGAAAGTCAGAATCTGTCATTACAGGTATATATATATGGTACTGTATACATTTATGTTAATAAAGTGGCTTGTCCATTCTAGTGACACTGATTGGAAGTCCACTTCGCAGTGCTAGTTAAACCAGTAGGCTAACTGCCAATATGGATGTCACGCTGAGATCTTGGTGTGTGTGTGTGTATGTGACATCGATCCCTCTCATTAGTTTTGTGATACAATAGCAAGGTATTGACTCTGATGCATACACCGAGGGTAAAAACACCTGCTCTTTCCATGACACAGACTGACCAGGTGAATGCGATGATCCCTCATTGACGTCACCTGTTAAATCCACGTCAATCAGTGTAGATCAGTGGTCAACGACCTTTTCTGAGTTAACAGCGTCATTAACCAGTCTCTCTCCGGAGTGACTTTTCTGTCGCTTTCTGTTGAACTGTACATGTAAGGAAGGGTCTTGGATGCGTGCCTTTGAAGTGCCTTTGAATGGGGTATGGTAGTAGGTGCTAGGCGCACCGGTTTGAGTGTGTCAAGAACTTTCATGCTCAACAGTTTCCTGTGTGGATCAAGAATGATCCACCACCCAAAAGACATCCAGCCAACTTGACACCATTGTGTAAAGCATTGGAGTCAGCATTCCTGTGGAACGCTTTTGAAACCTTGTAAGGTCCATGCCCCGACGAACTGAGGCTGTTCTGAGGGCAAAAGGGGGTGCAACTCAATATTAGGAAAGTGTTCCTAATGTTTTGAACACTCAGTTTATATGTTTTTTATTTATTTATTTTACCTTTATTTAACCAGGCAAGTCAGTTAAGAACACATTCTTATTTTCAATGACGGCCTGGGAACTGCCTGTTCAGGGGCAGAACGACAGATATGTACCTTGTCAGCTCGGGGGTTTTGAACTCACAACCTTCCGGTTACTAGTCCAACGCTCTAACCACTAGGCTACGCTGCCGCCCCTATATGTCATGTCTGCAATCAATTTAGTCCCCTCTGGACACTCACTAGTGACTCTGTGTTATGCATGTGTGGTGGGGAATGAGGTGCAGTTTCATTATGTTCTGACCTGGGGGCATCCAAGACCCTTCCTTACATGTACAGTTCAACAGAAAACGACAGAAAAGTCACTCAGCGGGGAGAGACAGGTTAATCACGCTATTAAAAATAAAATAAAATTGCTCTGTGAAAGCAGTTTAGAGGTGTTACCGCACTGGAGAAAGGACAAATGAAAGCTAATGACTTCATCCATGTAGATTCAGATGGATTTTGAAGTCTGGGCAACTGTCCTGGCTCTACTTTCTGGCAGTAGAGCTGAGGAATGCATTGCAGTTTTGGCATTGTTCACTAATGAGAAGACAGGTGGGGGGGGCAGGATTGAGTTTGGGAGACCCTGTTCTCACTGGGCTACCATGACCCGAACCAAAGGGTCTTTCTCTATACTGTCAGGCATAGGACCAAAGGTTCAGACACACACATGCACACAATAGTCAGCAGAAAGTGTGTGAGCTCTCACTTGTCCCCATGTGAACTGTTGTATCAGCTTCGTCTCAAACACACGCACTGCAGCTTCTCCATCTAACTGAATTCCAGAGCAAGCTCAGGAAGGTCATCTCTGTTTAGTCAAGGTAATCATTTTGAAACTAAGAAACACACATGCACATCTCTCGCTCTCGTTTCTCCATTCAAGTTCAGACTAATGCCGGGCGAACACCACACGACTTTCAAAATCCTCACGTTAAACAACTGCCTTTCCTGATGTTTTTGTTGTCGTCTTGCCAACGTAGTGGTGAGAATACTAAACAATGTGGCACAGACGGGGTCACACAGCACACGATTCTTCACTTGATGTGATTAGATTGTTAACTTGGCAAAAACGAGCTGTGGCTCAAAGCAGCTGCATAAATGTTTTCACTCAGAGATTCCCGCTTGCCATACAGTGTTGAAATATTGAGCCAATACATTTTGAATTGAGTAACATTGCTTTTTAACTTCAGAGCTGTAATGATTTGACACTTTGGCTTTGGTTAAAGACAAGTAGGCTAGTAGTAGTCATGGCTCCTGCAGGAGAGTACACACACTGGCTTCTTCTCTGGCGAGCTCTCATTGGCTATTGCTGATGATCACCGATCTCAAAAACGTACCCTAACCCTAAAATCGGGGCCCAAATTGTCTAGTGCAAGCCCAGCTTAAGTAACCACAATCTCTTAGGAAGTATGTGTTAGGTCTGGAGGAGAGGATGGTAGATGACAGACATTTTGGGGTTAACCAGCTACCCTAGTGACATGCTGTTGTTAACTAAAGGATGTGTCATGTTGCGAATGGAGACAGTAGGGGGGAAATGTCACAGAGCTGCTGGGGACGCTGGCTGGAGGATGTGTCACTCAGAGAGAAAGCTGGCTTAGGGACTGCCACTCTGCAGGTGGGGAGCTTGGTTGGAGAGAGGCCATGCACTGAAATGGGAGGGGGGTGCTGGTTGTGCTGGCTGGATGAAGGCTTGTGGCTGGGGTTCTGGCTAGTTGCTGCGGGCTACAGCCTGGAGTCCTATCTCCCTGCAGGTCGGCCGTGGAGCACACAGACAGACCTTGGCGGAGCGCTCCAGCCTGCAGCACATGACTGACAGCGCCCCCCCTCCCCCCCCCCCAGGCTGCAAAACAGATTGAGAGCGGTCAGCCAGCCAAACAGCTCCCAAAGAGCAGGCTTACTCAAGGAACCTTACGCTTCCACAGCTTATCAAATTCACTTCTCAGGCTCTCTCCAATCTGGGTGTGAGGAGTCTCAAGCATGTTGAAAAGTACTCTGTGTTGTTGTCTGTGTCACACTGCTTTGCTTTATCTTGGCCAGGTCGCAGTTGCAAATGGGAGCTTGTTCTCAACTAGCCTACCTGGTTAAATAAAGGTGAAATGAATACAAATAAAAACATCCAAACACTCTAGAGCCTACAGGTTTTATCTGTGTGGGAAACAGAGCAGAACACATCATCACACCCAACGAGTCAGGACTCCTCAGCTCCAAAAGTTCATTCAGAAACATGAGTACAATGTGCGCACACACAACACACACAGATTGTGAGCCAAATAGACCCCTCCTCCCCCCAGCATCAAAAGCCTGACTCAGAACATACAGCTTGCAGTGCTTGCTCTCCTGTGTCACAGAGAGAGATGGAGAGTGGATATCTAGTGGAGAGGAATAGGTGAGGAACTTTGCCAGCTTCACAACATAAGGGACGGAAAAGCTACTCTGCAGTCTCCTGCCCAGCCACTCACTTCCAACGCTGCTCTGGTGAGTCAGGGAGCACTCCTACGAGAGGATATCTACCTAACCCTCAAAAATGACATACACATGAACAATGGCAACTTGCAATGTTCCTCACAGAGTCTCCGAGACAGAAGAGAGGCACTGAAGCCCAATGGTAGAGGAGAGAAGAGACAGGTGTGCGAGGCTGAGAGTTGAAACACACTGTCCACTGTCCCCCCCCGCTGATGCAGGGCTGGGCTACAGTGGTGGAGGTATGGCTCTGAGGCACACCTGTTAACGTACAGTGCATTATTTAGAGCAGGACTCTCGCTCAGTGAGTAGAGGGATGAAGAGATGCCTCAGCTCCTGAATTATGTCACAGAGTGTGACTCCAGCACAGTCGTATTCAAGCCACTTTAGTCCCTCCACTCCCTCAGAGACACCAGCGGTAGAAGAGACGAGCTCTCTACGCGGGCCTCCACGGGCAACCGTCCTACACGCACACGCAAAAACACATGCGCATATCACACAAAAACACGCTGCAGGCTTTTGACCTTCACTGGTCACAGAGGAATGATACAACACAAATAGAACACATGGAGAGTGGTAAACAATGGGACGTCAACATCATTATATTGCAACAGACACCATCAGGCAAACTCTAATGGAGATCAGCATTAGAATTGTAGCAAAAGTGACTAGAGGTCGACCGGTTAATCGGAATGGCCGATTAATTAGGTCCGATTTCAAGTTTTCATGACAATCGGTAATCTGCATTTTTGGACACCGATCATGGCCGATTACATTGCACTCCACGAGGAGACTGAGTGGCAGGCTGACTACCCGTTATGCGAGTGCAGCAAGGAGCCAAGGTAAGTTGCTAGCTAGCATTAAACTTATCTTATAAAAAAACAATCAATCTTAACATAATCACTAGTTAAACTAGTAATATCATCAACCATCTGTAGTTATCTAGCTTGTCCTGCATTGCATATAATCGATGCGGTGCCTGTTAATTTCTCATCGAATCACAGCCTACTTTGCCAAACGGGTGATGACTTAACAAGAGCATTCACGAAAAAGCACTGTCGTTGCACCAACGTGTACCTAACCATTAACATCAATGCCTTTATTAAAATCAATACACAAGTATATATTTTTTAAACCTGCGTATTTAGCTAAATATGCAGGTTTAAAAATAAATACTAGTGTATTGATTTTAATATTTAGCTAAATATCCAGGTTTAAAAATATATACTTGTGTATTGATTTTAATAAAGGCATTGATGTTAATGGTTAGGTACACGTTGGTGCAACGACAGTGCTTTTTCGCGAATGCTCTTGTTAAGTCATCACCCGTTTGGCAAAGTAGGCTGTGATTCGATGAGAAATTAACAGGCACCGCATCGATTATATGCAAAATCTTTGGAGGGAGTTGAAAGTCCGTGTTGCCCAGCAACAGCCCCCAAACATCACTGCTCTAGAGGAGATCTGCATGGAGGAATGGGCCAAAATACCAGCAACAGTGTGTGAAAACCCTTTGAAGACTTACAGAAAACGTTTGACCTCTGTCATTGCCAACAAAGGGTATATAACAAAGTATTGAGATAAACTTTTGTTATTGACCAAATACTTATTTTCCACCATAATTTGCAAATAAATTCATTAAAAATCCTACAATGTGATTTTCTGGATTATTTTCTTCTCATTTTGTCTGTCATAGTTGAAGTGTACCTATGATGAAAATTACAGGCCCCTCTCATCTTTTTAAGAGGGAGAACTTGCACAATTGGTGGCTGACTAAATATTTTTTTTGCCCCGCTGTATATGTATACACACACACAAAAACAAAATTGGCCGATTAATCGGTATCTGCCTTTTTTGGTCCTTCAATAATCAGTATCGGCGTTGAAAAATCATAATCGTTTGACCTCTAAAAGTGACCCATAATTACGCAAAAAATGATCTTATGAAACATCATCTCAAACAGTGACCATCGTGACCAGTAGAAATCTTTTAGCACCAGCATATAAAGAACTCACACTCGCTACATCAAATCTTGATTAGGTTTCACACAGTGAGACACACAAAGCCTCACCCTCTCACACATCTTCCCAAGGTCCTAGGATCATCTTCGGCAACCTGTTTGTGGAGAGATTCTCAACATTCGTCGCTATAGAAACCACTCTCTCCCCTGATTGGGCACTTCCACAGAAATGGGAGGGATGGAAAGGACACATAGTGGCGGTTTGTGGACGTTGCGGTGGCAGGGCCTGGGGGATAAAGGCTGTTTGAGAAATGAAGTGGTACACACTGAGCCACGGCTAAGCCTGGGAGAGGAGAGGGGGCCCTCAGCGCCCCCACAACGCAGACGGCAGATTCGGGACGTTGATTTGTGGGGAGAAGTGTGTGTCTGTAGTGGAGAAGATAAGTGGAGGCACCTGTCCACTCCTCTCTCTTTTCACTGGCGCTCTCGCAGGAGGAAAATACCGAATTAAAGCCAACGGCGCCATGGGTGACACAGTGTACGTTGAGATCACCAGCACGCCGTGTCTGATCAGCAGAAACACAATGACAGGATGGTGAATGAAGCAACACTGAGATCTGGGTTTGACAGAGCAAGACTGGTGTTGAGAGAAGAGGTAACCAGAATAGAATGTGACTTCAACACGCTTTTTTTCTCCCTCCCTCCCTCCCTCCCTCCCAGTTGAGATGTGTGCTCTACTACAGGTTACTGTGGCGACAGAGCAGCCACTGAGAGGCATTCAGATATAATACATTAGGGGAGCATGGCAGATATTAGGACTGAGACCATTACCACTGATGGAACACAACACACTCTACAGTGAGAAGAGGAGACGTAGAGAAAATATTAACAGACTACAGGGAGAAGAGGAGACGTAGACAATATTAACAGACTACAGGGAGAAGAGGAGACATAGAGACAATATTAACACACTACAGGGAGAAGAGGAGACGTAGAGACAATATTAACACACTACAGGGAGAAGAGGAGACGTAGAGACAATATTAACACACTACAGAGAGAAGTAGAGACATTATTAACACACTACAGAGAGACGTAGAGACAATATTAACACACTACAGGGAGAAGAGGAGACGTAGAGACAATATTAACACACTACAGAGAGAAGTAGAGACAATATTAACACACTACAGAGAGACGTAGAGACAATATTAACACACTACAGGGAGAAGAGGAGACGTAGAGACAATATTAACACACTACAGAGAGAAGAGGAGACGTAGAGACAATATTAACACACTACAGGGAGAAGAGGAGACAATGTTAACACACTACAGAGAGAAGAGGAGACGTATAGACAATATTAACACACTACAGGAGAAGAGGAGAAGTAAAGACAATATTAACACACTACAGAGAGAAGTAGAGACAATGTTAACACACTACAGGAGAAGAGGAGACGTAGAGACAATATTAACACACTACAGGGAGAAGAGGAGACGTAGAGACAATATTAACACACTACAGAGAGAAGAGGAGACGTAGAGACAATATTAACACACTACAGAGAGAAGAGGAGACGCAGAGACAATATTAACACACTACAGGGAGAAGAGGAGACGTAGAGACAATATTAACACACTACAGGGAGAAGAGGAGACGTAGAGACAATATTAACACACTACAGAGAGAAGAGGAGACGTAGAGACAATATTAACACACTACAGGGAGAAGAGGAGACGTAGAGACAATATTAACACACTACAGAGAGAAGAGGAGACGTAGAGACAATATTAACACACTACAGAGAAGAGGAGACGTAGAGACAATATTAACACACTACAGAGAGAAGAGGAGACGTAGAGACAATATTAACACACTACAGAGAGAAGAGGAGACGTAGAGACAATATTAACACACTACAGAGAGAAGAGGAGACGTAGAGACAATATTAACACACTACAGAGAGAAGAGGAGACGTAGAGACAATATTAACACACTACAGGGAGAAGAGGAGACGTAGAGACAATATTAACACACTACAGAGAGAAGAGGAGACATAGAGACAATATTAACACACTACAGAGAGAAGAGGAGACGTAGAGACAATATTAACACACTACAGGGAGAAGAGGAGACATAGAGACAATATTAACACACTACAGGGAGAAGAGGAGACGTAAAGACAATATTAACACACAACAGAGAGAAGTAGAGACAATGTTAACACACTACAGAGAGAAGAGGAGACGTAGAGACAATATTAACACACTACAGGGAGAAGAGGAGACGTAGAGACAATATTAACACACTACAGAGAGAAGAGGAGACGTAGAGACAATATTAACACACTACAGAGAGAAGAGGAGACGTAGAGACAATATTAACACACTACAGAGAGAAGAGGAGACGTAGAGACAATATTAACACACTACAGGGAGAAGAGGAGACGCAGAGACAATATTAACACACTACAGAGAGAAGAGGAGACGTAGACAATATTAACACACTACAGGAGAAGAGGAGACGTAGAGACAATATTAACACACTACAGGGAGAAGAGGAGACGCAGAGACAATATTAACACACTACAGAGAGAAGAGGAGACGTAGAGACAATATTAACACACTACAGGGAGAAGAGGAGACGTAGAGACAATATTAACACACTACAGAGAGAAGACGAGACGTAGAGACAATATTAACACACTACAGGGAGAAGAGGAGACGTAGAGACAATATTAACACACTACAGAGAGAAGAGGAGACGTAGAGACAATATTAACACACTACAGAGAAGAGGAGACGTAGAGACAATATTAACACACTACAGAGAGAAGAGGAGACGTAGAGACAATATTAACACACTACAGAGAGAAGAGGAGACGTAGAGACAATATTAACACACTACAGAGAGAAGAGGAGACGTAGAGACAATATTAACACACTACAGAGAGAAGAGGAGACGTAGAGACAATATTAACACACTACAGGGAGAAGAGGAGACGTAGAGACAATATTAACACACTACAGAGAGAAGAGGAGACATAGAGACAATATTAACACACTACAGAGAGAAGAGGAGACGTAGAGACAATATTAACACACTACAGGGAGAAGAGGAGACGTAAAGACAATATTAACACACAACAGAGAGAAGTAGAGACAATGTTAACACACTACAGAGAGAAGAGGAGACGTAGAGACAATATTAACACACTACAGGGAGAAGAGGAGACGTAGAGACAATATTAACACACTACAGAGAGAAGAGGAGACGTAGAGACAATATTAACACACTACAGAGAAGAGGAGACGTAGAGACAATATTAACACACTACAGAGAGAAGAGGAGACGTAGAGACAATATTAACACACTACAGAGAGAAGAGGAGACGTAGAGACAATATTAACACACTACAGAGAGAAGAGGAGACGTAGAGACAATATTAACACACTACAGAGAGAAGAGGAGACGTAGAGACAATATTAACACACTACAGGGAGAAGAGGAGACGTAGAGACAATATTAACACACTACAGAGAGAAGAGGAGACATAGAGACAATATTAACACACTACAGAGAGAAGAGGAGACGTAGAGACAATATTAACACACTACAGGGAGAAGAGGAGACGTAAAGACAATATTAACACACAACAGAGAGAAGTAGAGACAATGTTAACACACTACAGAGAGAAGAGGAGACGTAGAGACAATATTAACACACTACAGGGAGAAGAGGAGACGTAGAGACAATATTAACACACTACAGAGAGAAGAGGAGACGTAGAGACAATATTAACACACTACAGAGAGAAGAGGAGACGTAGAGACAATATTAACACACTACAGAGAGAAGAGGAGACGCAGAGACAATATTAACACACTACAGGGAGAAGAGGAGACGCAGAGACAATATTAACACACTACAGGGAGAAGAGGAGACGCAGAGACAATATTAACACACTGCAGAGAGAAGTAGAGACAATATTAACACACTACAGGGAGAAGAGGAGACAATGTTAACACACTACAGAGAGAAGAGGAGACGTAGAGACAATATTAACACACTACAGGGAGAAGAGGAGACGTAGAGACAATATTAACACACTACAGAGAGAAGAGGAGACGTAGAGACAATATTAACACACTACAGAGAGAAGAGGAGACGAGAGACAATATTAACACACTACAGAGAGAAGAGGAGACGTAGAGACAATATTAACACACTACAGGGAGAAGAGGAGACGTAGAGACAATATTAACACACTACAGGGAGAAGAGGAGACGCAGAGACAATATTAACACACTACAGAGAGAAGAGGAGACGTAGAGACAATATTAACACACTACAGGAGAAGAGGAGACGTAGAGACAATATTAACACACTACAGGGAGAAGAGGAGACGCAGAGACAATATTAACACACTACAGAGAGAAGTAGAGACAATATTAACACACTACAGGGAGAAGAGGAGACGTAGAGACAATATTAACACACTACAGAGAGAAGAGGAGACGCATAGACAATATTAACACACTGCAGAGAGAAGAGGAGACGTAGAGACAATATTAACACACTACAGAGAGAAGAGGAGACGTAGAGACAATATTAACACACTACAGAGAGAAGAGGAGACGTAGAGACAATATTAACACACTACAGAGAGAAGAGGAGACGTAGAGACAATGTTAACACACTACAGAGAGAAGAGGAGACGTAGAGACAATATTAACACACTACAGGGAGAAGAGGAGACGTAGAGACAATATTAACACACTACAGGGAGAAGAGGAGACGTAGAGACAATATTAACACACTACAGAGAGAAGAGGAGACGTAGAGACAATATTAACACACTACAGAGAGAAGAGGAGAAGTAAAGACAATATTAACACACAACAGAGAGAAGTAGAGACAATGTTAACACACTACAGAGAGAAGAGGAGACGTAGAGACAATATTAACACACTACAGAGAGAAGAGGAGACGTAGAGACAATATTAACACACTACAGGGAGAAGAGGAGACGTAGAGACAATATTAACACACTACAGGGAGAAGAGGAGACGTAGAGACAATATTAACACACTACAGAGAGAAGTAGAGACAATGTTAACACACTACAGAGAGAAGAGGAGACGTATAGACAATATTAACACACTACAGGAGAAGAGGAGAAGTAAAGACAATATTAACACACAACAGAGAGAAGTAGAGACAATGTTAACACACTACAGAGAGAAGAGGAGACGTAGAGACAATATTAACACACTACAGAGAGAAGAGGAGACGTAGAGACAATATTAACACACTACAGGGAGAAGAGGAGACGTAGAGACAATATTAACACACTACAGGGAGAAGAGGAGACGTAGAGACAATGTTAACACACTACAGAGAGAAGAGGAGACGTAGAGACAATATTAACACACTACAGGGAGAAGAGGAGACGTAGAGACAATATTAACACACTACAGGGAGAAGAGGAGACGTAGAGACAATATTAACACACTACAGAGAGAAGAGGAGACGTAGAGACAATATTAACACACTACAGAGAGAAGAGGAGACGTAGAGACAATATTAACACACTACAGGGAGAAGAGGAGACGTAGAGACAATATTAACACACTACAGGGAGAAGAGGAGACGTAGAGACAATGTTAACACACTACAGAGAGAAGAGGAGACGTAGAGACAATATTAACACACTACAGGGAGAAGAGGAGACGTAGAGCCAATATTAACACACTACAGGGAGAAGAGGAGAGGCGTAGAGACAATATTAACACACTACAGGGAGAAGAGGAGACATAGAGACAATATTAACACACTACAGAGAGAAGAGGAGACGTAGAGACAATATTAACACACTACAGAGAGAAGAGGAGACGTATAGACAATATTAACACACTACAGGAGAAGAGGAGAAGTAAAGACAATATTAACACACAACAGAGAGAAGTAGAGACAATGTTAACACACTACAGAGAGAAGAGGAGACGTAGAGACAATATTAACACACTACAGGGAGAAGAGGAGACGTAGAGACAATATTAACACACTACAGAGAGAAGAGGAGACGTAGAGACAATATTAACACACTACCGAGAGAAGAGGAGACGTAGAGACAATATTAACACACTACAGGGAGAAGAGGAGACGCAGAGACAATATTAACACACTACAGAGAGAAGAGGAGACATAGAGACAATATTAACACACTACAGGAGAAGAGGAGAGACGCAGAGACAATATTAACACACTACAGAGAGAAGAGGAGACGTAGAGACAATATTAACACACTACAGGGAGAAGAGGAGACGTAGAGACAATATTAACACACTACAGGGAGAAGAGGAGACGCAGAGACAATATTAACACACTACAGAGAGAAGAGGAGACGTAGAGACAATATTAACACACTACAGGAGAAGAGGAGACGTAGAGACAATATTAACACACTACAGGGAGAAGAGGAGACGCAGAGACAATATTAACACACTACAGAGAGAAGTAGAGACAATATTAACACACTACAGGAAGAGGAGACGTAGAGACAATATTAACACAATACAGAGAGAAGAGGAGACGCAGAGACAATATTAACACACTACAGAGAGAAGAGGAGACGTAGAGACAATATTAACACACTACAGAGAGAAGAGGAGACGTAGAGACAATATTAACACACTACAGAGAGAAGAGGAGACGTAGAGACAATATTAACACACTACAGAGAGAAGAGGAGACGTAGAGACAATATTAACACACTACAGAGAGAAGAGGAGACGCAGAGACAATATTAACACACTACAGGGAGAAGAGGAGACGTAGAGACAATATTAACACACTACAGAGAGAAGAGGAGACGTAGAGACAATATTAACACACTACAGAGAGAAGAGGAGACGTAGAGACAATATTAACACACTACAGGGAGAAGAGGAGACGTAGAGACAATATTAACACACTACAGGGAGAAGAGGAGACGTAGAGACAATATTAACACACTACAGAGAGAAGTAGAGACAATGTTAACACACTACAGAGAGAAGAGGAGACGTATAGACAATATTAACACACTACAGGAGAAGAGGAGAAGTAAAGACAATATTAACACACAACAGAGAGAAGTAGAGACAATGTTAACACACTACAGAGAGAAGAGGAGACGTAGAGACAATATTAACACACTACAGGGAGAAGAGGAGACGTAGAGACAATATTAACACACTACAGAGAAGAGGAGACGTAGAGACAATATTAACACACTACAGAGAGAAGAGGAGACGTAGAGACAATATTAACACACTACAGAGAGAAGAGGAGACGAGAGACAATATTAACACACTACAGGGAGAAGAGGAGACGTAGAGACAATATTAACACACTACAGGGAGAAGAGGAGACGCAGAGACAATATTAACACACTACAGAGAGAAGAGGAGACGTAGAGACAATATTAACACACTACAGGAGAAGAGGAGACGTAGAGACAATATTAACACACTACAGGGAGAAGAGGAGACGCAGAGACAATATTAACACACTACAGAGAGAAGTAGAGACAATATTAACACACTACAGGGAGAAGAGGAGACGTAGAGACAATATTAACACACTACAGAGAGAAGAGGAGACGAGAGACAATATTAACACACTGCAGAGAGAAGAGGAGACGTAGAGACAATATTAACACACTACAGAGAGAAGAGGAGACGTAGAGACAATATTAACACACTACAGAGAGAAGAGGAGACGTAGAGACAATATTAACACACTACAGAGAGAAGAGGAGACGCAGAGACAATATTAACACACTACAGGGAGAAGAGGAGACGTAGAGACAATATTAACACACTACAGAGAAGAGGAGACGAGAGACAATATTAACACACTACAGGAGAAGAGGAGACGTAGAGACAATATTAACACACTACAGACAGACAATATTAACACACTACAGAGAGAAGAGGAGACGTAGAGACAATATTAACACACTACAGGGAGAAGAGGAGACGTAGAGACAATATTAACACACTACAGAGAGAAGTAGAGACGTAGAGACAATATTAACACACTACAGGGAGAAGAGGAGACGTAGAGACAATATTAACACACTACAGAGAGAAGTAGAGACAATATTAACACACTACAGGAGAAGAGGAGACGTAGAGACAATATTAACATACTACAGGAGAAGAGGAGACGTAGAGACAATATTAACACACTACAGGAGAAGAGGAGACGTAGAGACAATATTAACACACTACAGGGAGAAGAGGAGACGTAGAGACAATATTAACACACTACAGGGAGAAGAGGAGACGAGAGACAATATTAACACACTACAGAGAGAAGTAGAGACAATGTTAACACACTACAGAGAGAAGAGGAGACGTATAGACAATATTAACACACTACAGGAGAAGAGGAGAAGTAAAGACAATATTAACACACAACAGAGAGAAGTAGAGACAATGTTAACACACTACAGAGAGAGGAGGAGACGAGAGACAATATTAACACACTACAGGGAGAAGAGGAGACGTAGAGACAATATTAACACACTACAGAGAGAAGAGGAGACGCAGAGACAATATTAACACACTACAGAGAGAAGAGGAGACGTAGAGACAATATTAACACACTACAGAGAAAGAGGAGACGTAGAGACAATATTAACACACTACAGAGAGAAGAGGAGACGTAGAGACAATATTAACACACTACAGGGAGAAGAGGAGACGCAGAGACAATATTAACACACTACAGAGAGAAGAGGAGACGTAGAGACAATATTAACACACTACAGGAGAAGAGGAGACGAGAGACAATATTAACACACTACAGGGAGAAGAGGAGACGAGAGACAATATTAACACACTGCAGAGAGAAGTAGAGACAATATTAACACACTACAGGAGAAGAGGAGACAATGTTAACACACTACAGAGAGAAGAGGAGACGTAGAGACAATATTAACACACTACAGGGAGAAGAGGAGACGTAGAGACAATATTAACACACTACAGAGAGAAGAGGAGACGTAGAGACAATATTAACACACTACAGAGAGAAGAGGAGACATAGAGACAATATTAACACACTACAGAGAGAAGTAGAGACAATGTTAACACACTACAGAGAGAAGAGGAGACGTATAGACAATATTAACACACTACAGGAGAAGAGGAGAAGTAAAGACAATATTAACACACAACAGAGAGAAGTAGAGACAATGTTAACACACTACAGAGAGAAGAGGAGACGTAGAGACAATATTAACACACTACAGGGAGAAGAGGAGACGTAGAGACAATATTAACACACTACAGAGAGAAGAGGAGACGTAGAGACAATATTAACACACTACAGAGAGAAGAGGAGACGTAGAGACAATATTAACACACTACAGAGAGAAGAGGAGACGTAGAGACAATATTAACACACTACAGGGAGAAGAGGAGACGAGAGACAATATTAACACACTACAGGGAGAAGAGGAGACGCAGAGACAATATTAACACACTACAGAGAGAAGAGGAGACGTAGAGACAATATTAACACACTACAGGAGAAGAGGAGACGTAGAGACAATATTAACACACTACAGGGAGAAGAGGAGACGCAGAGACAATATTAACACACTACAGAGAGAAGTAGAGACAATATTAACACACTACAGGGAGAAGAGGAGACGTAGAGACAATATTAACACACTACAGAGAGAAGAGGAGACGCAGAGACAATATTAACACACTGCAGAGAGAAGAGGAGACGTAGAGACAATATTAACACACTACAGGGAGAAGAGGAGACGTAGAGACAATATTAACACACTACAGAGAGAAGAGGAGACGTAGAGACAATATTAACACACTACAGAGAGAAGAGGAGACGTAGAGACAATATTAACACACTACAGAGAGAAGAGGAGACGTAGAGACAATATTAACACACTACAGGGAGAAGAGGAGACGTAGAGACAATATTAACACACTACAGGGAGAAGAGGAGACGCAGAGACAATATTAACACACTACAGAGAGAAGAGGAGACGTAGAGACAATATTAACACACTACAGGAGAAGAGGAGACGTAGAGACAATATTAACACACTACAGGGAGAAGAGGAGACGAGAGACAATATTAACACACTACAGAGAGAAGTAGAGACAATATTAACACACTACAGGGAGAAGAGGAGACGTAGAGACAATATTAACACACTACAGAGAGAAGAGGAGACGCAGAGACAATATTAACACACTGCAGAGAGAAGAGGAGACGTAGAGACAATATTAACACACTACAGAGAGAAGAGGAGACGTAGAGACAATATTAACACACTACAGAGAGAAGAGGAGACGTAGAGACAATATTAACACACTACAGAGAGAAGAGGAGACGCAGAGACAATATTAACACACTACAGGGAGAAGAGGAGACGTAGAGACAATATTAACACACTACAGAGAGAAGAGGAGACGTAGAGACAATATTAACACACTACAGGAGAAGAGGAGACGTAGAGACAATATTAACACACTACAGAGAGAAGAGGAGACGTAGAGACAATATTAACACACTACAGAGAGAAGAGGAGACGTAGAGACAATATTAACACACTACAGGGAGAAGAGGAGACGTAGAGACAATATTAACACACTACAGAGAGAAGTAGAGACAATATTAACACACTACAGGAGAAGAGGAGACGTAGAGACAATATTAACATACTACAGGAGAAGAGGAGACGTAGAGACAATATTAACACACTACAGGAGAAGAGGAGACGTAGAGACAATATTAACACACTACAGGGAGAAGAGGAGACGTAGAGACAATATTAACACACTACAGGGAGAAGAGGAGACGTAGAGACAATATTAACACACTACAGAGAGAAGTAGAGACAATGTTAACACACTACAGAGAGAAGAGGAGACGTATAGACAATATTAACACACTACAGGAGAAGAGGAGAAGTAAAGACAATATTAACACACAACAGAGAGAAGTAGAGACAATGTTAACACACTACAGAGAGAGGAGGAGACGTAGAGACAATATTAACACACTACAGGGAGAAGAGGAGACGTAGAGACAATATTAACACACTACAGAGAGAAGAGGAGACGCAGAGACAATATTAACACACTACAGAGAGAAGAGGAGACGAGAGACAATATTAACACACTACAGAGAGAAGAGGAGACGTAGAGACAATATTAACACACTACAGAGAGAAGAGGAGACGTAGAGACAATATTAACACACTACAGGGAGAAGAGGAGACGCAGAGACAATATTAACACACTACAGGGAGAAGAGGAGACAATGTTAACACACTACAGAGAGAAGAGGAGACGTAGAGACAATATTAACACACTACAGGGAGAAGAGGAGACGTAGAGACAATATTAACACACTACAGAGAGAAGAGGAGACGAGAGACAATATTAACACACTACAGAGAGAAGAGGAGACGTAGAGACAATATTAACACACTACAGAGAGAAGTAGAGACAATGTTAACACACTACAGAGAGAAGAGGAGACGTATAGACAATATTAACACACTACAGGAGAAGAGGAGAAGTAAAGACAATATTAACACACAACAGAGAGAAGTAGAGACAATGTTAACACACTACAGAGAGAAGAGGAGACGTAGAGACAATATTAACACACTACAGGGAGAAGAGGAGACGTAGAGACAATATTAACACACTACAGAGAGAAGAGGAGACGTAGAGACAATATTAACACACTACAGAGAGAAGAGGAGACGTAGAGACAATATTAACACACTACAGAGAGAAGAGGAGACGTAGAGACAATATTAACACACTACAGGGAGAAGAGGAGACGTAGAGACAATATTAACACACTACAGGGAGAAGAGGAGACGCAGAGACAATATTAACACACTACAGAGAGAAGAGGAGACGTAGAGACAATATTAACACACTACAGGAGAAGAGGAGACGTAGAGACAATATTAACACACTACAGGGAGAAGAGGAGACGCAGAGACAATATTAACACACTACAGAGAGAAGTAGAGACAATATTAACACACTACAGGGAGAAGAGGAGACGTAGAGACAATATTAACACACTACAGAGAGAAGAGGAGACGCAGAGACAATATTAACACACTGCAGAGAGAAGAGGAGACGAGAGACAATATTAACACACTACAGGGAGAAGAGGAGACGTAGAGACAATATTAACACACTACAGAGAGAAGAGGAGACGTAGAGACAATATTAACACACTACAGAGAGAAGAGGAGACGTAGAGACAATATTAACACACTACAGAGAGAAGAGGAGAGACAATATTAACACACTACAGGGAGAAGAGGAGACGTAGAGACAATATTAACACACTACAGGGAGAAGAGGAGACGAGAGACAATATTAACACACTACAGAGAGAAGAGGAGACGTAGAGACAATATTAACACACTACAGGAGAAGAGGAGACGAGAGACAATATTAACACACTACAGGGAGAAGAGGAGACGAGAGACAATATTAACACACTACAGAGAGAAGTAGAGACAATATTAACACACTACAGGGAGAAGAGGAGACGTAGAGACAATATTAACACACTACAGAGAGAAGAGGAGACGCAGAGACAATATTAACACACTGCAGAGAGAAGAGGAGACGTAGAGACAATATTAACACACTACAGAGAGAAGAGGAGACGTAGAGACAATATTAACACACTACAGAGAGAAGAGGAGACGTAGAGACAATATTAACACACTACAGAGAGAAGAGGAGACGCAGAGACAATATTAACACACTACAGGGAGAAGAGGAGACGTAGAGACAATATTAACACACTACAGAGAGAAGAGGAGACGTAGAGACAATATTAACACACTACAGGAGAAGAGGAGACGTAGAGACAATATTAACACACTACAGAGAGAAGAGGAGACGTAGAGACAATATTAACACACTACAGAGAGAAGAGGAGACGTAGAGACAATATTAACACACTACAGGAGAAGAGGAGACGAGAGACAATATTAACACACTACAGAGAGAAGTAGAGACAATATTAACACACTACAGGAGAAGAGGAGACGTAGAGACAATATTAACATACTACAGGAGAAGAGGAGACGTAGAGACAATATTAACACACTACAGGAGAAGAGGAGACGAGAGACAATATTAACACACTACAGGGAGAAGAGGAGACGTAGAGACAATATTAACACACTACAGGGAGAAGAGGAGACGTAGAGACAATATTAACACACTACAGAGAGAAGTAGAGACAATGTTAACACACTACAGAGAGAAGAGGAGACGTATAGACAATATTAACACACTACAGGAGAAGAGGAGAAGTAAAGACAATATTAACACACAACAGAGAGAAGTAGAGACAATGTTAACACACTACAGAGAGAGGAGGAGACGAGAGACAATATTAACACACTACAGGGAGAAGAGGAGACGTAGAGACAATATTAACACACTACAGAGAGAAGAGGAGACGAGAGACAATATTAACACACTACAGAGAGAAGAGGAGACGTAGAGACAATATTAACACACTACAGAGAGAAGAGGAGACGTAGAGACAATATTAACACACTACAGAGAGAAGAGGAGACATAGAGACAATATTAACACACTACAGGGAGAAGAGGAGACGCAGAGACAATATTAACACACTACAGAGAGAAGAGGAGACGTAGAGACAATATTAACACACTACAGGAGAAGAGGAGACGTAGAGACAATATTAACACACTACAGGGAGAAGAGGAGACGCAGAGACAATATTAACACACTGCAGAGAGAAGTAGAGACAATATTAACACACTACAGGGAGAAGAGGAGACAATGTTAACACACTACAGAGAGAAGAGGAGACGTAGAGACAATATTAACACACTACAGGGAGAAGAGGAGACGTAGAGACAATATTAACACACTACAGAGAGAAGAGGAGACGTAGAGACAATATTAACACACTACAGAGAGAAGAGGAGACGTAGAGACAATATTAACACACTACAGAGAGAAGTAGAGACAATGTTAACACACTACAGAGAGAAGAGGAGACGTATAGACAATATTAACACACTACAGGAGAAGAGGAGAAGTAAAGACAATATTAACACACAACAGAGAGAAGTAGAGACAATGTTAACACACTACAGAGAGAAGAGGAGACGTAGAGACAATATTAACACACTACAGGGAGAAGAGGAGACGTAGAGACAATATTAACACACTACAGAGAGAAGAGGAGACGTAGAGACAATATTAACACACTACAGAGAGAAGAGGAGACGTAGAGACAATATTAACACACTACAGAGAGAAGAGGAGACGAGAGACAATATTAACACACTACAGGGAGAAGAGGAGACGTAGAGACAATATTAACACACTACAGGGAGAAGAGGAGACGCAGAGACAATATTAACACACTACAGAGAGAAGAGGAGACGTAGAGACAATATTAACACACTACAGGAGAAGAGGAGACGTAGAGACAATATTAACACACTACAGGGAGAAGAGGAGACGCAGAGACAATATTAACACACTACAGAGAGAAGTAGAGACAATATTAACACACTACAGGGAGAAGAGGAGACGTAGAGACAATATTAACACACTACAGAGAGAAGAGGAGACGCAGAGACAATATTAACACACTGCAGAGAGAAGAGGAGACGTAGAGACAATATTAACACACTACAGAGAGAAGAGGAGACGTAGAGACAATATTAACACACTACAGAGAGAAGAGGAGACGTAGAGACAATATTAACACACTACAGAGAGAAGAGGAGACGCAGAGACAATATTAACACACTACAGGGAGAAGAGGAGACGTAGAGACAATATTAACACACTACAGAGAGAAGAGGAGACGTAGAGACAATATTAACACACTACAGGAGAAGAGGAGACGTAGAGACAATATTAACATACTACAGGAGAAGAGGAGACGTAGAGACAATATTAACACACTACAGGAGAAGAGGAGACGTAGAGACAATATTAACACACTACAGGGAGAAGAGGAGACGTAGAGACAATATTAACACACTACAGGGAGAAGAGGAGACGTAGAGACAATATTAACACACTACAGAGAGAAGTAGAGACAATGTTAACACACTACAGAGAGAAGAGGAGACGTATAGACAATATTAACACACTACAGGAGAAGAGGAGAAGTAAAGACAATATTAACACACAACAGAGAGAAGTAGAGACAATGTTAACACACTACAGAGAGAGGAGGAGACGTAGAGACAATATTAACACACTACAGGGAGAAGAGGAGACGTAGAGACAATATTAACACACTACAGAGAGAAGAGGAGACGCAGAGACAATATTAACACACTACAGAGAGAAGAGGAGACGTAGAGACAATATTAACACACTACAGAGAGAAGAGGAGACGTAGAGACAATATTAACACACTACAGAGAGAAGAGGAGACGTAGAGACAATATTAACACACTACAGGGAGAAGAGGAGACGCAGAGACAATATTAACACACTACAGAGAGAAGAGGAGACGTAGAGACAATATTAACACACTACAGGAGAAGAGGAGACGTAGAGACAATATTAACACACTACAGGGAGAAGAGGAGACGAGAGACAATATTAACACACTGCAGAGAGAAGTAGAGACAATATTAACACACTACAGGGAGAAGAGGAGACAATGTTAACGCACTACAGAGAGAAGAGGAGACGTAGAGACAATATTAACACACTACAGGGAGAAGAGGAGACGTAGAGACAATATTAACACACTACAGAGAGAAGAGGAGACGTAGAGACAATATTAACACACTACAGAGAGAAGAGGAGACGTAGAGACAATATTAACACACTACAGAGAGAAGTAGAGACAATGTTAACACACTACAGAGAGAAGAGGAGACGTATAGACAATATTAACACACTACAGGAGAAGAGGAGAAGTAAAGACAATATTAACACACAACAGAGAGAAGTAGAGACAATGTTAACACACTACAGAGAGAAGAGGAGACGTAGAGACAATATTAACACACTACAGGGAGAAGAGGAGACGTAGAGACAATATTAACACACTACAGAGAGAAGAGGAGACGTAGAGACAATATTAACACACTACAGAGAGAAGAGGAGACGTAGAGACAATATTAACACACTACAGAGAGAAGAGGAGACGTAGAGACAATATTAACACACTACAGGAGAAGAGAGAGACGTAGAGACAATATTAACACACTACAGGGAGAAGAGGAGACGCAGAGACAATATTAACACACTACAGAGAGAAGAGGAGACGTAGAGACAATATTAACACACTACAGGAGAAGAGGAGACGTAGAGACAATATTAACACACTACAGGGAGAAGAGGAGACGCAGAGACAATATTAACACACTACAGAGAGAAGTAGAGACAATATTAACACACTACAGGGAGAAGAGGAGACGTAGAGACAATATTAACACACTACAGAGAGAAGAGGAGACGCAGAGACAATATTAACACACTGCAGAGAGAAGAGGAGACGTAGAGACAATATTAACACACTACAGAGAGAAGAGGAGACGTAGAGACAATATTAACACACTACAGAGAGAAGAGGAGACGTAGAGACAATATTAACACACTACAGAGAGAAGAGGAGACGCAGAGACAATATTAACACACTACAGGGAGAAGAGGAGACGTAGAGACAATATTAACACACTACAGAGAGAAGAGGAGACGTAGAGACAATATTAACACACTACAGGAGAAGAGGAGACGTAGAGACAATATTAACACACTACAGAGAGAAGAGGAGACGTAGAGACAATATTAACACACTACAGAGAGAAGAGGAGACGTAGAGACAATATTAACACACTACAGGGAGAAGAGGAGATGTAGAGACAATATTAACACACTACAGAGAGAAGTAGAGACAATGTTAACACACTACAGAGAGAAGAGGAGACGTATAGACAATATTAACACACTACAGGAGAAGAGGAGAAGTAAAGACAATATTAACACACAACAGAGAGAAGTAGAGACAATGTTAACACACTACAGAGAGAGGAGGAGACGAGAGACAATATTAACACACTACAGGAGAAGAGGAGACGTAGAGACAATATTAACACACTACAGAGAGAAGAGGAGACGCAGAGACAATATTAACACACTACAGAGAGAAGAGGAGACGTAGAGACAATATTAACACACTACAGAGAGAAGAGGAGACGTAGAGACAATATTAACACACTACAGAGAGAAGAGGAGACGTAGAGACAATATTAACACACTACAGGGAGAAGAGGAGACGCAGAGACAATATTAACACACTACAGAGAGAAGAGGAGACGTAGAGACAATATTAACACACTACAGGAGAAGAGGAGACGTAGAGACAATATTAACACACTACAGGGAGAAGAGGAGACGCAGAGACAATATTAACACACTGCAGAGAGAAGAGGAGACGTAGAGACAATATTAACACACTACAGAGAGAAGTAGAGACAATATTAACACACTACAGGAGAAGAGGAGACGTAGAGACAATATTAACACACTACAGGAGAAGAGGAGACGTAGAGACAATATTAACACACTACAGGAGAAGAGGAGACGTAGAGACAATATTAACACACTACAGGGAGAAGAGGAGACGTAGAGACATTATTAACACACTACAGGGAGAAGAGGAGACGTAGAGACAATATTAACACACTACAGAGAGAAGTAGAGACAATGTTAACACACTACAGAGAGAAGAGGAGACGTATAGACAATATTAACACACTACAGGAGAAGAGGAGAAGTAAAGACAATATTAACACACAACAGAGAGAAGTAGAGACAATGTTAACACACTACAGAGAGAGGAGGAGACGTAGAGACAATATTAACACACTACAGGGAGAAGAGGAGACGTAGAGACAATATTAACACACTACAGAGAGAAGAGGAGACGAGAGACAATATTAACACACTACAGAGAGAAGAGGAGACGTAGAGACAATATTAACACACTACAGAGAGAAGAGGAGACGTAGAGACAATATTAACACACTACAGAGAGAAGAGGAGACGAGAGACAATATTAACACACTACAGGGAGAAGAGGAGACGCAGAGACAATATTAACACACTACAGAGAGAAGAGGAGACGTAGAGACAATATTAACACACTACAGGAGAAGAGGAGACGTAGAGACAATATTAACACACTACAGGGAGAAGAGGAGACGCAGAGACAATATTAACACACTGCAGAGAGAAGTAGAGACAATATTAACACACTACAGGGAGAAGAGGAGACGTAGAGACAATATTAACACACTACAGGGAGAAGAGGAGACGTAGAGACAATATTAACACACTACAGAGAGAAGAGGAGACGTAGAGACAATATTAACACACTACAGAGAGAAGAGGAGACGTAGAGACAATATTAACACACTACAGGAGAAGAGGAGACGTAGAGACAATATTAACACACTACAGAGAGAAGAGGAGACGTAGAGACAATATTAACACACTACAGAGAGAAGAGGAGACGTAGAGACAATATTAACACACTACAGAGAGAAGAGGAGACGTAGAGACAATATTAACACACTACAGGGAGAAGAGGAGACGTAGAGACAATATTAACACACTACAGGGAGAAGAGGAGACGCAGAGACAATATTAACACACTACAGAGAGAAGTAGAGACAATATTAACATACTACAGGGAGAAGAGGAGACGTAGAGACAATATTAACACACTACAGAGAGAAGAGGAGACGCAGAGACAATATTAACACACTGCAGAGAGAAGAGGAGACGTAGAGACAATATTAACACACTACAGAGAGAAGAGGAGACGAGAGACAATATTAACACACTACAGGGAGAAGAGGAGACGTAGAGACAATATTAACACACTACAGAGAGAAGAGGAGACGTAGAGACAATATTAACACACTACAGGAGAAGAGGAGACGTAGAGACAATATTAACACACTACAGAGAGAAGAGGAGACGTAGAGACAATATTAACACACTACAGAGAGAAGAGGAGACGTAGAGACAATATTAACACACTACAGGGAGAAGAGGAGACGAGAGACAATATTAACACACTACAGAGAGAAGTAGAGACGTAGAGACAATATTAACACACTACAGGGAGAAGAGGAGACGTAGAGACAATATTAACACACTACAGAGAGAAGTAGAGACAATATTAACACACTACAGGAGAAGAGGAGACGTAGAGACAATATTAACACACTACAGGAGAAGAGGAGACGTAGAGACAATATTAACACACTACAGGAGAAGAGGAGACGAGAGACAATATTAACACACTACAGGAGAAGAGGAGACGTAGAGACAATATTAACACACTACAGGGAGAAGAGGAGACGTAGAGACAATATTAACACACTACAGAGAGAAGTAGAGACAATGTTAACACACTACAGAGAGAAGAGGAGACAATGTTAACACACTACAGAGAGAAGAGGAGACGTATAGACAATATTAACACACTACAGGAGAAGAGGAGAAGTAAAGACAATATTAACACACAAGAGAGAGAGAGAGTAGAGACAATGTTAACACACTACAGAGAGAGGAGGAGACGTAGAGACAATATTAACACACTACAGGGAGAAGAGGAGACGTAGAGACAATATTAACACACTACAGAGAGAAGAGGAGACGCAGAGACAATATTAACACACTACAGAGAGAAGAGGAGACGTAGAGACAATATTAACACACTACAGAGAGAAGAGGAGACGTAGAGACAATATTAACACACTACAGAGAGAAGAGGAGACGTAGAGACAATATTAACACACTACAGGGAGAAGAGGAGACGCAGAGACAATATTAACACACTACAGAGAGAAGAGGAGACGTAGAGACAATATTAACACACTACAGGAGAAGAGGAGACGTAGAGACAATATTAACACACTACAGGGAGAAGAGGAGACGCAGAGACAATATTAACACACTGCAGAGAGAAGTAGAGACAATATTAACACACTACAGGGAGAAGAGGAGACAATGTTAACACACTACAGAGAGAAGAGGAGACGTAGAGACAATATTAACACACTACAGGGAGAAGAGGAGACGTAGAGACAATATTAACACACTACAGAGAGAAGAGGAGACGTAGAGACAATATTAACACACTACAGAGAGAAGAGGAGACGTAGAGACAATATTAACACACTACAGAGAGAAGAGGAGACGTAGAGACAATATTAACACACTACAGGGAGAAGAGGAGACGTAGAGACAATATTAACACACTACAGGGAGAAGAGGAGACGCAGAGACAATATTAACACACTACAGAGAGAAGTAGAGACAATATTAACATACTACAGGGAGAAGAGGAGACGTAGAGACAATATTAACACACTACAGAGAGAAGAGGAGACGCAGAGACAATATTAACACACTGCAGAGAGAAGAGGAGACGTAGAGACAATATTAACACACTACAGAGAGAAGAGGAGACGAGAGACAATATTAACACACTACAGGGAGAAGAGGAGACGTAGAGACAATATTAACACACTACAGAGAGAAGAGGAGACGTAGAGACAATATTAACACACTACAGGAGAAGAGGAGACGTAGAGACAATATTAACACACTACAGAGAGAAGAGGAGACGTAGAGACAATATTAACACACTACAGAGAGAAGAGGAGACGTAGAGACAATATTAACACACTACAGGGAGAAGAGGAGACGTAGAGACAATATTAACACACTACAGAGAGAAGTAGAGACGTAGAGACAATATTAACACACTACAGGGAGAAGAGGAGACGTAGAGACAATATTAACACACTACAGAGAGAAGTAGAGACAATATTAACACACTACAGGAGAAGAGGAGACGAGAGACAATATTAACACACTACAGGAGAAGAGGAGACGTAGAGACAATATTAACACACTACAGGAGAAGAGGAGACGTAGAGACAATATTAACACACTACAGGGAGAAGAGGAGACGTAGAGACAATATTAACACACTACAGGGAGAAGAGGAGACGTAGAGACAATATTAACACACTACAGAGAGAAGTAGAGACAATGTTAACACACTACAGAGAGAAGAGGAGACGTATAGACAATATTAACACACTACAGGAGAAGAGGAGAAGTAAAGACAATATTAACACACAACAGAGAGAAGTAGAGACAATGTTAACACACTACAGAGAGAGGAGGAGACGTAGAGACAATATTAACACACTACAGGGAGAAGAGGAGACGTAGAGACAATATTAACACACTACAGAGAGAAGAGGAGACGCAGAGACAATATTAACACACTACAGAGAGAAGAGGAGACGTAGAGACAATATTAACACACTACAGAGAGAAGAGGAGACGTAGAGACAATATTAACACACTACAGAGAGAAGAGGAGACGTAGAGACAATATTAACACACTACAGGGAGAAGAGGAGACGCAGAGACAATATTAACACACTACAGAGAGAAGAGGAGACGTAGAGACAATATTAACACACTACAGGAGAAGAGGAGACGTAGAGACAATATTAACACACTACAGGGAGAAGAGGAGACGCAGAGACAATATTAACACACTGCAGAGAGAAGTAGAGACAATATTAACACACTACAGGGAGAAGAGGAGACGTAGAGACAATATTAACACACTACAGAGAGAAGAGGAGACGCAGAGACAATATTAACACACTACAGAGAGAAGAGGAGACGTAGAGACAATATTAACACACTACAGAGAGAAGAGGAGACGTAGAGACAATATTAACACACTACAGAGAGAAGAGGAGACGTAGAGACAATATTAACACACTACAGAGAGAAGAGGAGACGTAGAGACAATATTAACACACTACAGGGAGAAGAGGAGACGTAGAGACAATATTAACACACTACAGGGAGAAGAGGAGACGCAGAGACAATATTAACACACTACAGAGAGAAGTAGAGACAATATTAACATACTACAGGGAGAAGAGGAGACGTAGAGACAATATTAACACACTACAGAGAGAAGAGGAGACGCAGAGACAATATTAACACACTGCAGAGAGAAGAGGAGACGTAGAGACAATATTAACACACTACAGAGAGAAGAGGAGACGCAGAGACAATATTAACACACTACAGGGAGAAGAGGAGACGTAGAGACAATATTAACACACTACAGAGAGAAGAGGAGACGTAGAGACAATATTAACACACTACAGGAGAAGAGGAGACGTAGAGACAATATTAACACACTACAGAGAGAAGAGGAGACGTAGAGACAATATTAACACACTACAGAGAGAAGAGGAGACGTAGAGACAATATTAACACACTACAGGGAGAAGAGGAGACGTAGAGACAATATTAACACACTACAGAGAGAAGTAGAGACGTAGAGACAATATTAACACACTACAGGGAGAAGAGGAGACGTAGAGACAATATTAACACACTACAGAGAGAAGTAGAGACAATATTAACACACTACAGGAGAAGAGGAGACGTAGAGACAATATTAACACACTACAGGAGAAGAGGAGACGTAGAGACAATATTAACACACTACAGGAGAAGAGGAGACGTAGAGACAATATTAACACACTACAGGGAGAAGAGGAGACGTAGAGACAATATTAACACACTACAGGGAGAAGAGGAGACGTAGAGACAATATTAACACACTACAGAGAGAAGTAGAGACAATGTTAACACACTACAGAGAGAAGAGGAGACGTATAGACAATATTAACACACTACAGGAGAAGAGGAGAAGTAAAGACAATATTAACACACAACAGAGAGAAGTAGAGACAATGTTAACACACTACAGAGAGAGGAGGAGACGTAGAGACAATATTAACACACTACAGGGAGAAGAGGAGACGTAGAGACAATATTAACACACTACAGAGAGAAGAGGAGACGCAGAGACAATATTAACACACTACAGAGAGAAGAGGAGACGTAGAGACAATATTAACACACTACAGAGAGAAGAGGAGACGTAGAGACAATATTAACACACTACAGAGAGAAGAGGAGACGTAGAGACAATATTAACACACTACAGGGAGAAGAGGAGACGCAGAGACAATATTAACACACTACAGAGAGAAGAGGAGACGAGAGACAATATTAACACACTACAGGAGAAGAGGAGACGTAGAGACAATATTAACACACTACAGGGAGAAGAGGAGACGCAGAGACAATATTAACACACTGCAGAGAGAAGTAGAGACAATATTAACACACTACAGGGAGAAGAGGAGACGTAGAGACAATATTAACACACTACAGAGAGAAGAGGAGACGCAGAGACAATATTAACACACTACAGAGAGAAGAGGAGACGTAGAGACAATATTAACACACTACAGAGAGAAGAGGAGACGTAGAGACAATATTAACACACTACAGAGAGAAGAGGAGACGTAGAGACAATATTAACACACTACAGAGAGAAGAGGAGACGCAGAGACAATATTAACACACTACAGGGAGAAGAGGAGACGTAGAGACAATATTAACACACTACAGAGAGAAGAGGAGACGTAGAGACAATATTAACACACTACAGGGAGAAGAAGAATGACAGAATGAGATGGAGAGAAAGATATATTATACGTGAGAGAACGATACAGAGTGAAAGGAAAGAGGGAGCGTGCTGTGTGGTTTGTAGAGAGAGATAAACAGGAGGAGTTGAACAGGCGGAGGGGTAATCCTGCATTGAATTTGAGACCAATTTACTGGCCTGAGTGCAGAAACCCACAGGAGAGAATCATGGGCAGAACAAAGCTCTGATCAATAATAATCCTCCCTCTCTCTCCAGTTGGTTAGCTCTGCTAACTCCCACACCTTCCACTGACTTCAACCTGACAAGACACAGGTCCAGTCCAACAAGTGCTGTGTGTGTGTGTGTGTGTGAGAGAGAGTGTGTGTACTGTGTGCATGCCTGTGTGCAGTATGTTTGGTTACCTGGGCATCTGTATAAAAGAGTGACTTGTTTCGCCTGACTTGATCACTCCTGAGTGTGGTACAGAGAGCATCAAATCTGTGTGTCTCACATTGACGACAGCATAGTACAGCGATCGTGTGTGTAGGCGTCGGTGTGTGGGGGTGTTATTCTCCGTTGTCCTAAATCCACCATCCTCATTTGCCTACTTGAAACAGAGCCTGCCGAAGTTCCCTACCGACGTAGAGCTGTTTTTTTCCTCAGCCCTCCTTCTCCTCTCCTCCCTCCGCTCCTCCCTTCCAATGAGCCAGCCAAAAGCCCCGGCACCGTCGGGAGAGAAAAAGAGAGGGATGGAACACAGAGATAGGTGGATCGAGAGAGGGCACCGACACTCCTGTTTTGTACCAGTGGTACTATTTCACTCACCATCTGTCATTTTTCAAATGACTGCGATTCCTCTGCTTCGTTTCATCCAGTGTTCTCCCAGAGGGACTAGTCCTCCCCCAGGCAGTGAACACGACACACACCGTCCTGCCATCAACAGTCCAGGGTAATCAATCTCGTCTGCTTATTAAGCCTGACAACACTAGCTTTACCCCACACCTACAACATGTAGATGTACCTTTAAAACCCATATGGCCTACTGATTTACTAACTGTGCAGAATAAATTGCACAGAAACCAACGGTGTGGAAATCTTCCTTTAAGGTCAATATTCATCTCTAATATAGCTGAATTCTAATTCCATTCCTTTCAATAGGGAATAAGGACAGCGGGGAAAGGTAAGCTATTGCATACCAAGGTCTTATATCAATAGCCCGAGGGTTGAGGAGACTAAGGTGAGAGGTTCAGATGGAGCACTGGATCTCTGAGAACCAGGCAGCACACATGCATTACTGCACAGACAGTAAATGAACTACCCTCCCACACGCAGTCAATCAAGTATGCACATATACACAAACAAACACGTATGGTAACGCTTGCTCGCACACACAAAAACAAACAAACACACATGAACTCTCCCACCCACACCAGGCAGGCAGAGCCAGCATTAATATTCTGTTGGTTGATTCACTAGCTCCAGCTGGAGATGTGGAGATGGAGACCGCCTGGGACCTGGGGATCGATACACAGCCAGGCAGAGCAGCCAGGCGGCAGCCAGGCAGAGCAGCCAGGCAGAGCAGCCAGGCAGAGCAGCCAGGCAGAGCAGCCAGGCAGAGCAGCCAGGCAGAGCAGCCAGGCAGAGCAGCCAGGGATCATCTGACAGGACCAGCTCCGTATGTCCCTCAGCCTCAGCATCACAGAGACCAGGCCTCCGCAGAACCGCCCCACAGAGACACCGGAGCGCACTGAGGCTAACCGCCATGGCTAATACGCTCTTCCTGTCTGGCACACTGCATACACCCCTGGTTGTTCCCCCAGCCCGCATGCTGAGAGCACGTGTGCTGATACATTCAATTCACCACGTCTCTTGCGCCCTCACTCATACAGACCTCACACCAGCAAAATACATGCTAAAACATATAAATACTGTACACTCACTGCTGATATGCCGGCCCGCTGATATGCCTGCCTGCGGGACCATATCATTACCACTGAACTTAACCGAAGGGAATCGCCTTGGTATTATCAGTCACTAACACATGGGCCTGTGCCATTCCTCAACACTAGGAAGGGAGCTGCCTGTACAGCACTGTAACCAAGGTTCAATACCATAAGGAGATGGCAGCGGCGAGTCTTGAGTTACGCACGCAGGTTCACCAATGCTTGAAGCCCTGTGATACAGAAGCCACAGGGGTAATAGCACTATCTGTGGACCACAGCGTAAGAATGCTAAGTGCAGTGTGTCCTACCTCTCTGAACCGTCACTTTATTTTCCCCGTCCCCCCTAGGCCCTCTTCGTCATTGACCCAGATCTTCATTCCATTACTCTAACCTATAACCCACTTGCCACTATTTGCCGCCGTTAGCTGCTATTTTTCAGCCATTTTATCCTCTCCCTCTATAGCATGACTTTTCTATAGGCCTTTCCTTCCACATCCATCCATGTATTTGACTTCCATCCCTCTATCACCTCGGTTCACTCCCTTTTGGCGCTGAAGGGTAAATGAAGAGCGTGGGGCCCCAGTAGAGAGAGCAGACAGTCCGCGCACCACCGCTCAGGTCTGTCAGTCTACCTTGCCTTCTCCCCATGCCCCTAGCCACAGAATAAATACACTTTAAAAATCACCCTGCACTTTATTACTGTTAAATGAGGAGTCCTGGGAATAACCCAGCCAGGGCTGGCCCAGCCACTCTCCATACAGTCCAGTATATCTAACATATAACCTAAGCATCTCCCTCAGTCAGTGTACACACAGCCCTGGCCTTTCACCCCCCTTCTCATTGGCTCAGCCTCCAGGCAGGAAATGGTTGGGCCTTGTTCCTCAGTTCAGCTGCTGTTAAGCCCACAGAGCAGAGCTCCAGCACAGGGGTCAGAGGACAACCCTAAACCGCTGCATGTTGGCACACCCATGGGTGTTGAATCCCAAATCCGGTCTTTAAATGAATCCAAGTCGTCTTTAAATAGCCTTGACCACAACACGGAGGCTCAACACCCACACAGATAACAAACATGAATGGGAGAAAGGATGAAGATTCCTCTCCGCAAAGAGAACTACCTGGACTTCTATTCTTCTTCATTCCCTCCAGTCAGACATGTATTATTCTAGGTTTACCTCGCATTTTCCCTCCCCTCTGTCAAGGTTTGAGTGTTTCCAAACCTTGAGAGAAGGTTATCTTTAAAGACAAGAAATAGAGATTTAAATCTCACGGTTTTGTTGTCTGAGCCCTGCAAAATTGAATAGAGGTTGGGGATTAATTGAACAATAAACACGCTGTTTGGAAAGACAGAGGGCTTTCTGACTCTCTGGTTCTTTTGGATTATACTCCTTGTGGACTGATTGATCTATTCTCTTGCCCCTATAAACGGTGTCCTGTCACAGAGGGAGAGGAGTGAGGGAAGAGTGTTCTTCTTCTCAAAATGACGATTTGTATTGTTGCGTTTCCCTTTAGTGGATGATTCCAACAGAACAGGATGTAGGTAGATACTCAAATCCCTGACATCTGCTTTTTAGGCTTTGCTGTCCTATTCTTTGTTGATACCCAGACACACACACAGACCATGGAAAGGAAAAGACTGCAGAAAAATACAAAACAAATGGTGAACCGAATCAAGGCTTTTTAAAAAGACGGAATTACTCACTGAGACATCTTGCGAATGCTTGACTCCATGACTCAGTTATCTGTATATAAAGTCTGTCCTCTAAAGCCATTTTGCGATTTGTCTTTGTCACCTCCTTGAAGACATTAGGCCTAATTCAACTCATCTGTCCTTTCCATTCAACAGAACTATCTCCTCAGGTGTTGCACAATGAGACTGACTGGGTCATGGTTTCATGTCTAGTCTGTCCTGTTCAGGCTGTATCCTAAGGTTGGTTATAAAGACCACTTTACAGTGTAGGTGTGTGCTTACAGTTTTCAGGTTAAATAGCTCAGCATGACAATCGTTACTCTGGCTGGCTGGGTGATTGTGCTATGTGGGAGAATACAAAAGCATCACATTCCATAGGTACTACAGCGTAGTTTTGTATTGAGGAATGAGGGTATCTTCATTAGAGAAATTCTGCCATTGTGTCGATGCCTTTCTGATGAAGGGGACCTGACGGAGTGACACAGAATATATAGCAATTCCACCTCTGCTTCCAAGCCTCTTCTATCCACCCACACACACACACACACACACACACACACACACACACACACACACACACACACACACACACACACACACACACACACACACACACCCTTTCCTACAGATCTTTGTTAAGAACTCTAACTCTTTAACCCACCTCTTCACTGAGTCCTTGAAACTGTATCTCGGATGTATAGCTCGGTTCTTTTTCATCAAATCTCTTATATTCCAAGGCAGGAAAACAAGACAAGCTCCTTCTTTTCCTCCTCGCTTTCAACCTCCGAAAAAAAGAGCAGAGCAACAAAGCCCTCCGTTTCTTAGCAAGCGAACCAATAACCCTCTACCCATCATGCCTTTCTCTCGCAGGAAACGCGCTGTGTCAACATTATCAGGCCGGGCAGTAAGATAACCTCTGGTGAGATGGGCAACAGGGCTATTATCTAGGAAAACACAGAAGCCAGGCTTCAATTAAACCCCTGGGGCTACAGCCCTGGAAGGGCCTCTCACCCACACACGCCACTCTGACCGATACCACAGCCCAGTCACTCAAACCTGCTACCGCAGCACGGAGATGACGATCGCCAAGTATAGAGAGGAAGTCCGTACACAACCCCATTCCCAAATAGAACAACTGTCATGGCTGACGGCTCACCAAATCTGCACCATTGCCAGAATGCCTGTATAAAGATGGCTGGCAGACTGTCAACTGTACACAGCATCTGTCCACGTTGGACTTACCCGAGGCGTTCTTCAGGTAGCCGTTGGAGTCCACTGTAGTGTAGCTGACGTACGGCCCAGGCTGGTTCACACCAAACGGCTGCAAGGTCAGAACACCCACAGCATTAGAGTAGAACACACATATTAGTGACCCATTCTCCCTGAAACAACAGATCTCCCCCACCAACGCAGACGCCCAAGTCTGACACAGACATCTGTCCCCTTCCATGACCTGCCTCAGAGGTTTTGGCCGTGTGTTCAGAGCGTGTGCAAATCACCCCTGACCTTTCTGAAGCCGGGGGGGGGGTCTGGGCGCTCTGCTCTGAGTCCTTTGGGTGAAATAAAAGCACAGGTCTAAGCCCTAGCTGGCTGGGTCCCAGCAGACAAAGAGAAAGGCTACAGTGAGCCTGACATAGCAGCCAGCTCCATCACATCCTCTGCATTATGCAGTCCTACCCACTGCTCCTGGTAATCCCTCAAAAATAGTAATGAACAGTACAATGCGGCAAATCGGAGATGAATTTTTAAAACGGTTCGGGGGAAAAAAGCCACATAAATTTGTAAGTCGCTCTGGATAAGAGCGTCTGCTAAATGACTTAAATGTAAATGTAAATGTATAAATGGTAGACCTCACGTTACATAAGTTAATCATTAAGATGGCACGGAATGACATTTATATTGACGAACCTAATGTTTTGTACACTCAGTGCATGTATTGCGATTCTCATGATGCTATATGTACTGCGATTCTCATGATGCTATATGTACTGCGATTCTCATGATGCTATATGTACTGCGATTTGATACTGTGATTCTTTCGCCGTCGGATGTTCAAACATATTGCTCACCATTTTGTCTGCTGCGGACGGAACAGGAGAGAGCCATGAGAAAACCCATTTTGATCAGTCATGGACATGAAAGTGCTTAAAATAACGTACGGCCAACTAGCGCCCAAAAAAATTATATTGCGATACCGTCAAAAAGAAACACATTTTTCCCCACCCACCACTAGTACTGTGGGGAGACGGTTCTCTCAGCATGCCGCGGGGTGGGGCTCTGCGGAGCGGGAAATTACTGAGTGGTCATGTGGAGGCTGTATTATCTCTTCATTATGGGCCGATGACGCCTAATGAAGAGAGCTTTCTGTCTGCCTCGGTTTAAACAGCCTAATGAAAACTATGGCAGCCTGTTAGAGAGTGCAGCCAGACTCCCACACCGACAGACCCTCCCACACAGTACTGTCATATATATGGCATGTGTAGGCCTATAGCTTCACCAGACTGAACAGTTGTACTGGGATTGGAAATTGAACAGAAGTTCCGTGGAAACTAAATGGAGAGGAGGTGGATAGTGATGGACTACGAGACAATAGGTGGGAAGATAGACAGAAGAGGGTTAGAGTGATAGATGTGAGGGACTTAAGGAGGAGGAGAGCGGGGAAAGCAGCCCAAAGCTCCAGACGTGGGCTCGATCAATCACCCGGCTAAATCAGGCAATGGGGGGGGAGTGTGAGCAGACACAGTGGAGAGGCAAACAACCCAAACACTACGATAGGACCAGCACCAAGCCTGTCTGTCACAAGCTCTGGGGATGAGGGACTGTCACATTTAACCTTTTTTTTGCCATTTAGCAGACGCCAGACGGACTAGTTACAAGATGAGCCTTTTCACTTTCTCAAAATGTTCCTATCCTTTTTATCTTTCATTTCAACATCTCTCATTTCAGTGTACCTCTTCAGTGTACCTCTTTTTTTCCATTGTGTTACAATGCACACGCATAGACAGAGGCACGAGTCTTACCTTGACGTTTCCCGGGCAGTCGTTAGAACAGAGTCCACTAAGCACTGAGGAGGAGAAAAGGAAGACTGATTAGCTAGCAACAGGGGACTATATTTGTCTTACACAATCCCATGCAGATTTGTCTGTGACTAACAACACGGCTAAATGAGTTAGACGCTGTAATGGTTAATGACGTCATCCCTGTAGGAGAACCCAAACTTGGTAGACTTAAGCTAGACCTGCAGTGCTTATACAGGCAAAACATTATTTTTTTTGAAAAAGTAATTGGTAGTAAAATGAACACAGAGAATAAATGAGCTCAATAATAAGCTGCAGGGGAAGTGTATGAGTATTTGTGTGCATATGGAGCAGCAAGGAAAAAATCCTGAATTCTTAATCAGCAATAAGAGGAATTAATATATTAGCATACTAATTGGCTGGCGCTGGTAATTTGCACATTGAAGTTGAGCTGCTGACTACTTCTTTAATTAGGATGTACCATCATGCATCTGATGCACTGCTGCACACTGACTGACTGCACTCCTTAATGCAGATAAACAAACAACCCCATTCAAAGTAAACACATGAAAGTTCTTCCTCTACAGAGCTACTAGACCTAGTCCCAGAGAGACCGACCGTCACTGTTGGACCGTGTGGCCTACTGTATGGAACTGAAGGATGTGTCTGACATTGGAATGAAGTGAGGCAACAATTTTTTAAAATGTACTTTTTACCCCTTTTTCTCCCCAATTGTGCTATCCAACTGGTAGTTACATTCTTGTCCCATCACTGCAACTCCCGCACGGACACGGGAGAGGCCAACGTCGAGAGCCTCGCGCCCCCCGAAATACGACCCTGCCAAGCCGCACTGCTTCTTGACACACTGCTCGCTTAACCTGGAAGCATGCCGCACCAATGTGTCGGAGGAAACACCGTACAACTGGCGGCAGTGTCAGCGTGCACGTGCCCAGCCCGCCGCAGGAGTCGCTAGGACAAGGACATCCCGGCCGGCCAAAGCCTCCCCTAACCCGGACGATGCTGGGCCAATTGTGCGTCGCCTCATGGGTCTCCCGGTCGCGGACGGCTGTGACACAGCCCGGAATCGAACCCGGATCTGCAGTGATGCCTCAAGCACTGCAGCGCCACTCGGGAGGCCTTGAGACGAGGCCCTTTGACCTCCACGTGGAACAATTTGTTGGGTTATACCTCTGTGGTCGATGGGATCGATACTGCCCATGTTGAAAGGTACATGTTCTGCTGCTGATTTCATCGGTTACAGCCCTATTCAGGACACGAGAATGCAGATATCCATCTGATCAAACACTGACCTGGGCACGGTTTCCCAAAAGCATCTTAAGGCCAAATTCATTGTTAAAACCATTGTTCTAACGACGAACACAGCCTTAACATTCGTTTGGGAAACCGGGGCCTGGGATCAGGTCCAACACCAGTCAGCCGTGTGCAGAGGACAGAGCAGATCAATAGATCATAAAACGTTGGGCCTCTAAACCCAGAAGGGTGTTTCTGTTTTCTCATTGAAAACCATGCTCAACACTGACCCAGTCTCTGCTTGGGATGAACCCATCTCATATAACTAAGTTATAAGTTCCTTCTACAAATTCATTTCGATTTTTGGAACCCTTATAAAAATTATTATTATTATTTTTTTTATTTTTTAAAAATGTAACCTGTATTACTATTCTCACCATGCCAGGTTCATTCCAATCCACACTGACCTGTGGTGTTGAGGTTGGATTAGAAACCCTTCTCTTTCCAAGGGATCATAACAACAAAGATGTGATCCCTAGTCACTAGTGGAGCCACTATGAAGAGGAGCTAGCTCGACATCGCTGGCTTGTTTAAAGGACTATGGGGAGCGTGTTGTGTCGTAAATTGGTTAGTAGAATGGGTAAATCCAATCAATGGAGACTCCATAAAGTGCCTGACACAGGCAGTGATGCGTGGCTCTGGGAGAGAGACAGAGGTCGGGGAGCGTCAGTGACTGTGCCTCGCCGCTGTCCTTCACGAATCACTGGCCATGCTACTACTGCTCCAGGATGTGGATGCTTCTCTGTGTGCTTGGATAGACAACTCTCCCTCTCTGACTCTCACAGAGCAACCCCCCCCCTTCCTTCTAAAAACAGTCTTTAATCACAGCTCTCTAAGCCTTTTCTCTTCTGTTGTCATTCATTAAACTCGTATGCAACAGGTACCAAGTAAGGGTCACATACGGACCTGGGACCGCCAACACAGTAAGTATTCAGGGTTTATCCAGAAATCCACAACTGTGCACACAGACACTGGTCTGCTGCCTCTACTCTATTGGATAGAGCTATTTGTCAGAGGAAGCTGCGACAAGGGCGACAAGGGCAACGGCTGCTCCCCGGCAGGACTTGCCCACTGAGGTGGAGGATGAAATGGACTGTCAGTGTATTCTGCTTGTGTACATCTGGGCCTGTGTACTAGTGTGTGTTTTGTGTGTACAGATATAGGATCTTAAATTTGATCCAGTTTGCTACAGCAGGAAAATAATCGTATAGCAACAGGAAATGTGAATTATATTTAATGTTTTTTTTTTTTCTTCTTCTCCCCAATTTCGTGGTATCCAATTGGTAGTTACAGTCTTGTCCCATCGCTGCAACTCCCGTACGGACTCAGGAGAGGCGAAGGTCGAGAGCCGTGCGTCCTCCGAAACACAACCCAGCCAAGTTGCGCTGCTTCTTGACACAATGCCCACTTAACCCGGAAGCCAGCCGCACCAATGTGTCAGAGGAAACACCGTACCACCTGGCGACCGTGCCAGCGTGCCCGGCCCCCCACAGGAGTCGCTAGAGCGCGATGGGACAAGAACATTCCTGCCGGCCAAACCCTCCTCTAACCCGGACGACGCTGGGCCACCCCATGGGTCTCCAGGTCGCGGCCGGCTGCGACAGAGCCTGGACTCGAACCAGGATCTCTAGGGGCACAGAGACCACTGCGACACTCGGGAGGTGCCTTAAATGGACATTTTTGAAGGGGTTAATACATTTTCTGATTGGGCAAATCAAGTCTGACATTTCTAAGTGGAAATTACAAACTTTATAAGCCTTTTTAAAACTCAAATACCCTATACGTTTGCAGGCCCCCGTCCCCGCATGAGGCCTTTTGCCTTTTGGTAGACCGTAATTGTAAATAAGAATTTGTTCTTAACCGACTTGAATAAAGGTTAAATAAAATAAACATTTCCTGCTGTGCAGGAAAAATCTCAGCAAGAAAATAGTGATCAAATTAAAATCCTCCATCTATAAAGTGACTGTAGAGAGTGATGTGATGCAATAGTCTAGAGAATGAAGTGTGGGACATACAGAACTCACAGGGTCGGCTAAGAGAGCAGCTTTAGAGGAGAATAAATATAAACAGTAAAGACCTGTTAAAAAAATGTAATTTTATTTTTGTGGATTCATCTGATGGATAATGTGCTTATTTAATGCCAGGGCTTAGTTCAAGAGCTTCATATGGCCTATAGTGGAGATAAGGGATTCTATGCAGACTTTTGTTCATCCAATGCACATTACGACATCTTCATGAGGGCTTTTACATGATCGTCATTTGGCGAGAAGGCTTTGGGGTTTGTTCCTTTAATGTCTGTGCATGTGAGAGACCGTAGAGCAGAATGAGAACTTAGCTATCTCAGTTGCTGGCTGTCGCCATGAGTTAGGTGGGATTTCTTGTTGTGTTAGGATTTATGTCACCCTGCTATCATGCTGTAATGTTTTAAGAGGTGGCATGTTGCTACTTTGCCGCCAGGCCGGTGCATGGGCTGTAGACTTATCAGACAGATGGGTTGATAAGGGACTGAGTGTCCGGTTCATCGTTCCACTTCATTGAGCAGGACACCAGCATGGCTCAGAGGAAATAACATCATGCGCGCGCGAGGCCAGATGTCTGAGCCATCTCTGACATCCTAATGAGAGCTGTGGGAGATGCCCTCTCTCTGTTCTTGGCTGCATCAGTTTGACCTGAAATCTGACAGCACTATAATTCAGGGCTGCATGGTGCTGTTGATGTGCTCTGAATGAGACTCTGTTCCAGGACTGTACAGTGGAGCCAACAGAACAGCAGGGTACTGTAGTGTACATGCATGAGAGCCTGTAGCTGATCTGGGTTGACAACTGCCTTCCCAGGCCCAAGTACTGTCAAAGCATGTTCAAATCCTCCACCAGTCCAGTCCCTCTAGATCCTACCCTGGAGATGCTGTCTGACGGCTCCCACATTTAACCGCCTCCGTATAATCATCGTCATAAAAAGAGATACAACCATAGAGAACCATGGAAACCAAGCCAACGTCACAAGAAAAGAAGAGCCACTCCAAGCTGTCAGTTGACGTCACACACGGAGCAGGCCTGGCTGCCTCTTGACAGGGGGAAGCCACATTATGCCACCACGCCACGCCACGCCAGCGGCTACAAATCAATTAGCAGTCCTACACTGACAGCTGAGCAGTCCTACACTGACAGCTGAGCAGTCAGTCTACACTGACAGCTGAGCAGTCCTACACTGACAGCTGAGCAGTCAGTCCTACACTGACAGCTGAGCAGTCAGTCCTACACTGACAGCTGAGCAGTCAGTCCTACACTGACAGCTGAGCAGTCCTACACTGACAGCTGAGCAGTCCTACACTGACAGCTGAGCAGCCCGTGATGCTGCTTTCTTTTTCCTCAGGCCTAATCTGGGCTGGTGTTGACCCTAGGCTTCACATCTGCCAGACAGGCAGTGACACACATTTACATGAACATTTCCGTCATTTAGCAGGCTCTTTTATCAAGAGCGACTTAGAGGAGCAATCAGGGTTAAGTGCCTTGATCAAGGGCACATCGGCAGATTTTTTAACTTACTTTGCTCAGGGATTTGAAACAGCAACCTTTTCTTTTACTGGCCCAATGCTTTTAACTTCTAGGCTACCTGCCGCCACACACACACACACACACAATCATAAAGTGTGCGTGCACACACACAGTCTTTCTACCTGCTAACGTTTGTATTTTACTATTACCTGTCTTCAGGATGACCACCTGCTCACAGTTGAGTAATCCACAAAGGAAGTGTGTGTGTGTGTATATGATATCAATCTCCTCCCAGACGGTTTTGAAGTCTAGTTATCTGTTATGTTGGACTGATCTAATGGTATGTCATAGTCATATCCAGCCTGCTGCTCTGACATCATTCAACTACCTTTGTTTGAGGCTTATTTGAAGGACGAGCTTCAGCTGTCAATCATCTGCAGGCTGCAGACATGAAATAAAATATTCCATCTGTATTCCCGGAGATGCATTATATATGAGGGTGGTGGAGTAGTCAGAAGACCTTTAAGACCAAAGTCAACGGATGACTACTGGACATGGGAGAAAAGTTTCCTTCTGCAAAATGGTAACCCTCGGAGTACTTTCAAAGTTGTGTCAGATTGACAGCTATTGTAAAACCGGAGAGAGGAAACACAGTCATCTATATATTTTTCTACTATATCCTTGTTTTCCCGAATCCTCTTCTCACATTTGATATGTGCCTGTTTGAGCCCTTTACATGTGTGCCTCCATATTTTAATTCAACACTCAATATTACACACCAAATGCAGAAACAACCAATAAACCAGCAGAAAAACCTCCAGAAATATGGACTTGTCAAATTCCAAAAGAGAGCGGAGAGTAATGTCTCTATGAAAGCTCCCTTATCTGTTGTGCTGAATTGAAATGTGAGTGAGGGTGGTTACTTCCTGACTGACAGCTTGGAGAGAGGTGGAGAGAGAAAGGGAAAGGAGGATGTGTACTGGACTGAACAAAGGATGCAGATGTTCCTCAATGCAGCAAATCTGCATCCTAACTAGAGAGGAGGAGAACGTAATCAGCTCACATAGTTCTGTCTGTCACTCACACCCACGCACAGATCTAGACACACACACACACACACACACACACACACACACACACACACACACACACACACACACACACTCTCTCTCTCTCTCTCCCTCTCACTCTCTGTAACCCTTTTCTAACGTTTCGACTTCGAATCTCTCAATATCTCTTTATTTTTATTAATCCTCAGGTAGATCATGGGGATATGACTGCTGAACTAGGCTAGTTCACCGAAGTAAACTTGTGACATTGTAGGACCAGTGTCACACTACCTAATTCTTCAGTAAAAACAGAGTAATAAGACATCGCTGGCTTTGAGATAGACGGTTCCTGCTCTCCCCTAATGGCTGGGTATCATCTTCCCTGTGTCCCGGTGTGACGCTCAGCGACCTGATAAATCTCAGCTACCTGATTAACTCTCCTAATTGAAGGGCCAGTTTGAGTTAACACTGGCTTCAAAGAGGCAATAGTTAGAGCCAGTTTTCTATGCCTTTTCTTGCCCAGGGACCCCCTCCCAGGCAAACCGGCAACCCAGAGACCACATCATGCATTTGCCCAAAATCACCAGGTGAATGATAATTGCAAAGAAGAAGTGATCAACATTTTAAAATTCATAGATTTGGTAGATAGTTTTTCATTATTTTGACCTACCGACATTATAAAATCAGAAGGGAAGCTAAGAGCAGCTATTTAGCTGGTTACACAAAGGTCAGCAAAAAATGTACAGTACCAATCAAAAGTTTGGACACAGCTAATCATTCCAGGGTTTTTCTTTATTTGACTATTTTCTACATTGTAGAATAATAGTCAAGACATCAAAACTATGAAATAACACAACATGGAATCATGTAGAAACCCCAAAGTGTTAAACAAATCAAAACATATTTTAGATTCTTCAAAGTAGTCACCCTTTGCCTTGTTGACAGCTTTTTCACACTCTTGGCATACCCTCAACCAGCTTCATGAGGAATGGTTTTCCAACAGTATTGAAGGAGTTCCCACATATGCTGAGCACTTGTTGGTTGCTTTTCCTTCACTCTGCGGTCCAACTCATCCCAAACAATCTCAATTGGGTTGAGGTTGGGTGATTGTGGAGGCCAGATCATCTGATGCAGCACTCCATCACTCTACTTCTCGGTCAAATAGCCTTTAGACAGCCTGGAGGTGTGTTGGGTCATTGTCTTGTTGGGAAAAAAAATATTGTTCCACTAAGCGCAAACCAGACGGGATGAATGCCGAGGTAGCCATGCTGGTTAAGTGTGCCTTGAATTCTAAATAAATCACAGACAATGTCACCAGCAAAGCACCCCCCCACCATCACACCTCCTCCTCCATGCTTCATGGTGGAAACCACACATGCGGAGATCATCCGTTCACCTACTCTGCGTCTCACAAAGACGTAGCAGTTGGAACCAAAAATCTAATATGGACTCATGAGACCAAAGGACAGATTTCCACCGGTCTAATGTCCATTGCTCGTGTTTCATGGCCCAAGCACGTCCCTTCTTCTTATTGGTGTCCTTTAGTAGTGGTTTCTTTGCAGCAATTAGACCATGATACCCTGATTCACGCAGTCTCCTCTGAACAGTTGATGTTGAGATGTGTCGTTTACTTGAGATGTGTACTCTGTGAAACATTTATTTGGGCTGCAATCTGAAGTGCAGTTAACGCTAATCACTCTAGACCCTCTGGGTCTTCCTTTCCTGTGGCGGTCCTCCGAATTGACTGAACTTCATGTCTTAAAGTAATGATGGACTGTAATTTCTCTTTGCTTATTTGAGCTGTTCTTGCCATAATATGGACTTGGTCTTTTACCAAATAGGGTCTTCTGTATACCACCCCTACCTTGTCACAACACAACTTATTGGCTCAAACAAGCATTAAGGAAATAAATCTTTTTTTTTGGTTACTACATGATTCCATATGTTATTTCATAGTTTTGATGTCTTCACTATTTTTCTACAATATAGAAAATAGTTTAAAAAAAGGAAGAAAAACCCTGGAATGACTAGGTGTTTAAATTTTTGACTGGTACTGTATGTCCATGTCAAGAAAGCTTACCAGCAGCCAGCGGCACTGGTAGCCTACTCACTGGTGCTTTTTCAAAGCCTATGTCAGATACTAGTGTAATTTGCTCAAAATTAGGAGTTGAGAAATGAAGTTGACATCATTATAAATATGATCCTCTTTACCGTAGGAATAGTAGTTCATTCTGTTGTTGCTAGTGAAATTCATAAAAACATTGAAACTAAATAAAAATAGGGCCTACCGAGTGGTGCAGCGGACTAAGGCACTGCATCACAGTGCTAGAGGCATCACTACAGACCCAGGTTCGATACCGAGCTGTATCACAACCGGCCGTGACCAGGAGTCCCATAGGGCTAGTCACAATTGACCCGTCGTCGTCCGGGTTTGGGGAGGGTTTGGCTGGTGCAGCTTTTCTTGGCTCATCGCGCTCTAATTAATTACTCCTTGTGGTGGGCCGGGCGCCTGCAGGCTTGACCTCGGTCGTCTGTTTCCTCCGACACATTGGTGCGGCTGGCTTCCGGGTTAAGCGAGCGGGTGTTAAGAAGCGTGGTTTGGCGGGTCATGTTTCGGGAAGACGCATGACTCGACCTTCGCCTGCCGAGCCCTTTGGGGAGTTGAAGCGATGAGACAAGATTGAAATTGGAGAGAAAAAGGGGAGTAAAAAAATTTATATATATATATATATATATATATACCCTGTTATAGGTAAATAAAAGAGTGCCATCGGTGCAACTGAGACAAAAGCATATCAGTCTGACTCAGCGAGCTACCGAGCGCCGGCACGTTAACCATAATAGCACCGGAGCCTCAGGAACCAGAGGCGGGTGCAGTTTGAAGATGAGTTTAAAAAGATCAATGCTGGGTCTAGGCTGGGCGCTGAATGCAGCAATTAGCTGTGTCTCTGGGTCCCACCGTGGGCCTTTATCTTATAATTTCATCCTGTGAGTGACCCAGACTTAAAGTCAATACCACAGTGAGGCCGCTCGATAAGAGCTCAGGGGATCTGAAGCCGGCGGAAAACAGCTCCTGTCACCACCTGACGTACAACACACCAACAAGGGAGGAGGGTGGGGTTGCTCGAGTCTGAGCCTTGTCAAAAGTCACCCTATGGACTTGGCAGCAACACCCCATCCATTATTGATTGCATGTTGATAGAGACTGTTGTCCTTACTGTACTTCCATTAGAGCCAGATGAATCACCTGCTCTTCCTCCATCAATGCCCACCTTCTTCAATGTCCAACACTGACAAGTCAATCAATCCCAACCTCATCTGTTCCCATTCCCTCCCTCTCTAACCCCCTGACACCATCCCTCTGATCACCACAACAACACAGTCAGAGTGTGAGTGAACCCCAGCCCATCTTTTCACTGCACACAAAGACAGTTTATCTACCCATAATCCTTCCAAACACCTCCCCCATTACTACGTTGACAGGCTTTCTTCCGGCTGAGGGCTGGAAGACGCGGCTCGGGTTTCAAACAGTCACAGGTGAACTGCGAGACAGCAGAGTTTGCTCTGCATGCCCACCAGTGGGTTATTGTGTGACACCAAAACTGGGTTGTAAAGGGAGGATGTCCACGCTGCTCCGAGCGCTCTTGCAGATGGGAGGAATATGTTAGTGCAATAGGAGGACAGAGCTGGCCTCTCTGGGTTCCCGGCGTGCACCGTTAGAGGCGCGCGAGCACGCACTACTCAGTGTGCTACTTGACGCGTACTGTACGCCACAGCAGGAGCAAGAGGGCACAGGCAGCAGTTTGCCGTTCGTAGTTAATTACCAGAGTGCTTTCTCCATCTCCGGCCACTTGACGACTTCAGCACACTGCTGATCTACCAGTGCTTTACTGAAGAGAAACAACCAACAGCTCAGAAAAGAGAAGAGGACAAATCCTACTGGGGTCAGTCGTGTGAGACGAGGGAGTGTATATGCGAAAGTTGGTGTATGTGGGCAAATATGGCAGTGTCTCAGTGTCTGGGCCTGACGTTATAAGCAGAGGAGCAGTCATAGCTCACAAACTAAAGCAGCCCACCAGTGGGGCTGTGAGGGAGAGATGGGACGAGAGAATGAAGGAGAAGGGAATAACTGCTTCTCCTTTAATTAAAACCCAGCAGGCAGGATTAAATGGCATGAAAGTAGCTTTTTAGTGGACAATTTCCGTTTTTCAAAATGTCAGCTTCCCAAATGTCAGCCATCACTGCAGCCACACTGCTTCTCTTTCTTCTAGGCTGGGGAGGGGAGCCACACAGAGGAATGGAGGTGAGAAGTTCAGTTAAAACACACAAAGGATGCTGGGAGATGCATGCCCTGCAGTCATTCGTGTTTGTATTGATGCGTGTGCACTTGTCTAACGCAAACTAATAGGGATGTAGCCTGCAGTCATCAGAAGAGCATATACACCACTGCCGACTCTTGTCTCAAGGGAATGAGGATGTATATCCTGAAAACAGTCCGATATAAAAACCTCACGCGCTCTTCTTCGGCCTAATGCTGAGAGGAGGGCATACAATTATGCGCTGATGAAAAGGGGAGATCTACATGAAAAGTTTTCAAGCAGAACTGTCGAGTCTAAACAGAACTGGAGAGAAACAAAAGGCGTGTCCACAGAAAAGGAATACAAAAGCACGCATACAAACGTGGATGCTCACAGACATGGACTCATGCGCACACACACAGACACACACACGGTGAGAAGTTCCGACTCACCAATCACTTTGACGAAGTACGCGTCGGCTTCAAAGTTGTTCTTCAAAGCGTGGATGATGAAGCCCTCTTTCCCCTCTTCTTTGCTGAGCACGATCATATCCAATATTCCCTGCAAATGAGAAAATGGTAATACACGACGGACAAAAAGGAAATGGAGGCAAAGCTTTCTTTGACGGTCTCTTCTGATGTACCACTTCATCCCCGTTATGGACAGAGAACAGATCCTCCATTACAGCAGTTATCTGCACTCCTCTCACACTCTTTGTCAGGGAATTACAGAGAAAATGAGCCAACTCCCAGAGACAGGAGTGGAATATAGATATA
>NC_088422.1:63437320-63477320 GCF_034236695.1 Oncorhynchus nerka
TAGAACTCCAGACTGTATTGACCAGGGAAATGGAAAAGTTTGGCTGCAAAGCTTTCATTTCCACTCCATTTTCCAACATTTGTGTGAGGTGTTTTTTTTCCTTGTCTTTCTTTCTTCCTGTACTCATTTCTGTCGAGACGGTTGCCCGTGTATACGTCTTTAGATCTTATCCTGAGTGTCGAAGCGGAGCAAGTCTAAAAATAGAATCAGCCTGAAAATGTTCTCTTTTTCCACCTGTCCTTTCATTCCATTCTCTCTCTCCCTCTCTCTTTTCTGACTGCAGCCGTCTTGAGCACTGGAGGGAGCGTTGTGGTGGAGAGAACCGGCGGCTATGAGGCTGATAGAAACTCTCACCCTTGAGGACGGCTTGTGTGTGTGTGTGTGTGTGTGTGTGAGTGAGAGAGAGAGAAGGTATGAGTGAGAATGTGTTTCCATCTTTGTGTGTCGCTGAATGACTGAGAAATGTCACACTGCAACGAGGTTCCATCGGTATGCTCACCACATCTCCTAGCAAGATGGAGAGAGATAAACAAACGAGGAAATGGAGACAGTCTCCAACTCACACACAAAAGCATGTCGATGCACATTATGAAGCCAGAGGCCAAACTCACACATTCCCTATATTCTCTGTCCCTCTCTTCTCCCACCAGGACACATGTCTGCATATTCATTTTAACAGAACAAAAAAGCCCAGCTTATATCTAACTGGGAGGACGTTTGATACTAAGGTGTTGAAATAACAACCGGCTGTACTTCCAGTACGGAGCCTTCGTCTACCAGGGTTCAATTAAAACTCGATCTGGTGGATAGTGTTCCAGGCGGCTGGATGAAATCACGCGGAGACAATTTGAGGACAGGTATCATGCCGCACTGGCACTTTGTAAGGGATTGGAAGGACAGGTGAAATGACACATGTAGGGAACGTTTGTTTTTGACTTTTCTGGTCATGTTAATAAGGACATTGGCATTTTCCTCTCCTGCCGCATGGCCAGATCCAACACACACCACGAGCCTTTAGTTGTTAGAATAACCATCCAGAACTTTGTATTGACATTATATGTTTACTAAGGAAGTCTGGGCAACACATGGCCCTGTCTGGACACAGATTGAAGTCACAAATTGGTCCTAAGTGCCAACCATAATGTGTGGCATGACTAAGTCGAACTAATGCTACTCTGGAGCGCTTCCACATGCCCTTATGAATTTGGCACATCAGAGCCTTCATTCAAATGAACAGTTCGATGTACATCTGAATGAACCATGTAGTGTGCAGCTCAACAGAATCTCACACCTGAGACAGGATTAGAAATGTGGTTGAGGCTCTTTTGGCTGTAAAAGCCTAACAAACAAAGGATATTTTTTGTCCTTATTCCAAAATTGGACAGGCAGACAATGGTCTGCAAATCTCCCCTGTGGATGCCAGTCTGAGTGAATGCCCCCAGTGGCCAGCCTCCAGGGGTGGGCACACAGACCTGCAGAGAGGAGTGTTGCAACACACACTCCTGTGGACAAACCTCATTCCACAGCTCACTAAATACACACACATTGTCTTGTCCATCTACAGGCCTGTTGGAGATAAGGATTCCTTCTAGCTTGAAGTGGTCAACAACATCAAGCCCAAACTACGTCCTAGAACTGCCTCCTGGGTAAATACAATCACCCCTCTGTCAGAAAGAGATTTCCCTGGAAGGACACTCAATCAGTAATATCTATTCTCAACTGGATGAGAGTACTAATATTCTGTCTTTGATTGGGTGTCCGCCCCATAATCAGCCCCACATCTCAATCGAACTGATGCCTGTGTTTATCGATCTCCTCTGTGCAGCTAACGATTGCCGTAGAACGTGTTGCAACACGAGAGTGATGCTGACATTTAAGACTTTCAGGCTGAACCTTAGAGATAGCACCCATTGTTATTCACCGCTGTGGGTGTGTTCTCTCTCTCTCTCTCGGTCTTTTTGTCTTCTGAAAAGCCCGTCTCGCTCAGCAGGGGATGTGAGGGCTGTGATGAGCACAAGGTCAGGAGAGGTGCTAGCATCACTGATAAAGGGCAATAGCCTGAAAGCAGAACACGTGATCACACCCAACGGGTCAGCTCCAAAAGCTCGTTCACACACACACACACACACACACACACACACACACACACACACAGAGAGAAGTACTCACACCAAAGCTCACACAGAGAGAGGTAAACAGACAGAGATGCAGTACACAAGACAAGTCTTGCTCTCCACCAAGTTAAATGATTTACTGCAGCAGAATAATTGAACTGCAGTCACACCTGTACGAGCTCCATCAAATTGAATGTACTTCTCAACCCTCCACAATGACTTACGATGACAGAAATTCAACAGTATTACATACTATAGACCAGGGTTTCCCAAACTCGGTCCTACCCTGGGTGTACAGTGCATTCTGAAAGTTTTATTTCCCTTTTTCTACATTTTGTTACATAACATATTCTTAAAAATACGTAAATCCACAATCAATCCACAATACCCCATAACGACAACACGAAAACAGGTTAAGAAATGTTTGCAAATTTATAAAAAATTTAAAACTGAAATACAGTATTTAAATAAGTATTCAGACCCTTTGTTATGAGACTTGAAATTGAGTTCAGGGGCATCCTGTTCTCATTACTCATCCTTGAGATGTTTCTACAACTTGGAGGCCACCTGTGGTAAATTCAATCGATTGGACATGATTTGGAAAGGCACACACCCGTCTATATAAAGGTCCCACAGTTAACAGTGCACGTCAGAGCAAAAACCAAGCCATGAGGTCGAAGGAATTGTCCGTAGAGCTCCGAAGACAGGATTGTGTTGAGGCACAGATCTGGGGAAGGGTACCAAAACATTTCTGCAGCATTGAAGGTCCCCAAGAATAGTGGCCTCCATCATTCTTAAATGGAAGAAGTTTGGAACCACAAAGACTCTTCCTAGAGCTGGCCGCCCGGTTAAACTGAGCAATCCGGAGAAGGGCCTCGGTCAGGGAGGTGACCAAGAACCCGATGGTCACTCTGACAGAGCTCCAGAGTTCCTCTGTGGAGATGGTTGTCCTTCTGGAAGGTTCTCCCATCTCTGCAGCGCTCTACCAATCAGGCCTTTACGGTAGAGTGGCCAGATGGAAGTCATTCCTCAGTAAAAGGCACACGACAGTCCGCTTGGAGTTTGCCAAAAGGTACCGAAAAGGGCTCTCAGACCATGGTCTGATGAAACCAAGGTTGAACTTTTTGGCTTGAATGCCAAGCGTCTCGTTTGGAGGAAACTTGCCACCATCCCTACGGTGAAGCATGGTGGTGGCAGCATCATGCTGTGGGGATGTTTTTCAGCTGCAGGGACTGGGATACTAGTTAAGGTCGAGGGAAAGATGAACGGAGCAAAGTACAGAGAGATCCTTGACAAAAATCTGCTTCAGAGAGCTCAGGACCTCAGACTGGGGGAGAGCTTCCCCTTCAAACAGGACAACGACCCTAAGCACACAGCCAAGACAACGCAGGGGTGGCTTTGGTACAAGTCTCTGAATGTCCTTGAGTGGAAAATAGCTGTGCAGCAAAGTCCCTGTCCAACCTGACAGAGCTTGAGAGGATCTGCAGAGAAGAATGAGAGAAACTCCCCAAATATAGGTGCCAAGCTTGTAGCGTCATACCCAAGAAGACTCAAGGCAGTAGTCGCTGCCAAATGTGCTTCAACAAAGTACTGAGTAAAGGGTCTGAATAGTTATGTAAATTTAATATTTCAGCTTTTTATTTTTTATACATCTGCAAACATTTCTAAAAAAACAACAACAGTTTTAGCTTTGTCATTAGGGGCGGCTGGTAGCCTAGTGGTTAGAGCATTGGACTAGTAACCGAAAGGTTGCTAGATCGAATCCCCGAGCTGAAAAGGTACAAATCTGTTCTGCCCCTGAACAAGGCAGTTAACCCTGTTCCTAGGCCGTCATTGAAAATAAGAATTTGTTCTCAACTGACTTGCCGTGTTAAATAAAGGTTCAATAAAATAAAATAAAAATGGGGTATTGCGTGTAGATTGATGACGGGGGGGGGGGGAACGATTCAATCCATTTTAGAATAAGTTTGTAATGTAACAAAAATGTGGAAAAAGTCAAGGGGTCTGAATACTTTCCGAATGCACTGTAAGTTTTGGTTTTTGCCCTAGCACAACACAGCTGATTCAAATAACCAATGCTTGATGATGAGTTTGTTACTGAATCAGCTGTGTAGTGCTAAAACCAAAACGTGCACCCAGGGTGGGCCCCAGTGTGGAGTTTGGGCGATTCCAAACATCCTTCCTCCCAATGAATCATTTTGTTCTCAGTTTGTTCTGGCAATTTTCACATAGAAACGTCATTGGGACGTGCTTTTTACATTTGCATCCCAAACCATTTGTGAGAAAAAATACATAAAAGTGGCCATTTTAGGTCATTTTTAGACATGTACATGCCTCCTGTAAGACCCTATGATCTGTGAACCGTTCATGATACAGACAACATCTTGGTGTCATTGTACTCCTCATAATATGGGGGATGTCTAGATTCTGAAATACACATTTTCACGTTCATTTATTCAACATTAAAACGATGAATATGAATATCTCAAAAGTACTTATCCCCAAAAATGTTTTCCGCCTACGCTGGCGTGGAATCGGCCATACAAGGCAATAACTACCCTCTCAGCAAAGAGCCTACTTCTGCAATGAGGCTGACACTGAAGTGTGACATCGCACAGGACACAACTGGAGACTGTAGACAGACCCTCGGAGTAATAGAAAGCCTGAACATCAAATACCCACTTCCCCACTCAGCACAGCAGTGTTTCACCGAGGGAAGAAGCATTTTAGCTGTCAGCAGCACCCTGTAGCTGTCATCAGCACCCTGTAGCTGTGGACGCGGAAAGATCCAGACAAATCACAGAAATGCACAGAATCCATATTAAAGACGTCTCAGATCCACTCTCATTAGCAAGAGTAAACAGATAGGAGATAAGGTAACAGGTTTTTAGACAGATGTGTAACTCTTCGACTGTGTGTGCATCTATGTGAGCTAAAGGGCTCAGCACTGGGCCTGTTATATCAGACACAGAGCCCTGTCCCCTATAATGCGGGTGTGAGTCCTGACCGGGGACCTGCCAAGCCAAAGCACTCTCAGGCTCCTCACTAATTGGCCACTGTGGACCCTCTGAGAGGACAGACTGACAGGGTGCCTGTTGCCTGATCTCGCTCTCCTCCTCTCCTCCTCTTCTCCATCCACCAGCCAGCAAAGCCTGTCGGGAGAGGACACCCGTCCCAGGGGAGGGTTTAACAGCCCAGACAGTAGTTCACCCCATCTGAGGAAGAGAACTCACTGGTCATTGAAACTCAGCAAGACCAACTACTTCTGTCAATGAATGTGTGTGTGAGAGAAAGAGGGGGAAACAGAAATAGAGAGACACAGAGAGAGAGAACAAGAGATATAGGCGGGAGGGTGTAGTTTTAGAGGGAGCTGGGTGATCCATAGAGGCTGAAAATGACAGAAAGAAGCTGTTACACCCTCAGGCACTCACAAAAACGGATTCTGAGAAAGAGGCACTTCTCCGTATTGTAATTATCATGTGCGTCTCTCTCGCTTGTCCTCCCTACTCCCATCACCCCTGACAAACACTACTGAAACAAAAGCAAAGTGATGAGGAGGCTTCAGTTCCTTCCTGTCTGTCCATCCCTCCCCCTAAGGCTGCTTGATAGATATATATATATATATATATATATATATATATATATATATATATATATATATATATATATATAGAGAGAGAGAGAGAGAGACACACGAGAGAGAGAGAGAGACACGAGAGAGAGAGAGACATGAGAGAGACACAGATATAATGTCAGTGAGTGAGACAGAGAGGTAGAGAGAAGACAAGCCCTTAGAATGACATACTATTCAGTCCTTACCCATTCCACCGTAACATATTCAGTGCCCGTCCGCCTAGTGCCTTCTCCTACCCTGGCCAACCTTCAGCCTCCTCCTCCTCCTCCTGGTCCTCTCCCTGCTACTCCCTGAGCACTGTGCCCTCTGATCTCCAGCCTGTGATTATTCATCTAAAAGGACACGGACCCATTTAAATACACCACCAACCACATACAGACTCTTTGTTTGAGAGCATGCCGTTTTCTGAGTATGCCTATATCCTAAAATCTACAGTAAAGAAATAAGATTACAAAACGTGAAAGGGTCATGCTAGTGTTGGTATGAGAGATGTGCACAAACATTATCTCTCTGACATATGCAGCAAAACCACCTTTCAGTCGACAAAGGGCATAAGGGCATTATCTGTCAGAGTCATAGACCACATATGATGGTCAGAGTGCTGGTCTACTGAGAAGAGACCAGCCCTGTCATTCGACCAGGTCAGGGGCACAACATTACACATGTCAACATACGCGTGCAACCTCTTTCAAGGAAAGCAAGTGTCTATGACAAGGTCAACATTACATTTCCACCTATTTCCGTGAACTTAAAACCAAATCAACATTCATAACCTATCCCCCACTGGCTCAGACAGACAACCCTCCTCTCTTCCCAAGGTCAGTTCAGGAGAACCTACGGTGCTGTCAGTGTCACAATAACGCACCTCTGTTCACAGGACTCAGGGATTATAGGTCCATGATAACGTAAATGACATGTACAATATATCTATTTCACAGAGGTATTAGCAGGTTGTGGCTAAGCCTAACTTGCTTTCCTAGTCTTGCTACCCACGTATGTGATTTAATGGCATTGCCTAGCAACACCATGGCTTGCGGTTGACGACTCAGTCGGGGTGGATACAGATAGAACACCACAAAGAGCCATGGCTCAGTGTGTGTGTGTGTGTGTGGATATAGTACTAGTGGAATGGAAGGTTAGTGTGGTGTGGATATAGTACTAGTGGAATGTAAGGTTAGTGTGTGTGTGTGTGTGTGGATATAGTACTAGTGGAATGGAAGGTTAGTGTGTGTATGGATACAGTACTAGTGGAATGGAAGGTTAGTGTGTGTGTGGATATAGTACTAGTGGAATGGAAGGTTAGTGTGTGTATGGATACAGTACTAGTGGAATGGAAGGTCCGTGTGTGTGGATATAGTACTAGTGGAATGGAAGGTTAGTGTGTGTGTGGATATAGTACTAGTGGAATGGAAGGTTAGTGTGTGTGTGTGTGTGTGTGGATATAGTACTAGTGGAATGGAAGGTTAGTGTGTGTGTGTGTGGATATAGTACTAGTGGAATGGAAGGTTAGTGTGTGTGTGTGTGTGTGTGTGTGTGTGTGTGTGTGGATATAGTACTAGTGGAATGGAAGGTTAGTGTGTGTGTGTGGATATAGTACTAGTGGAATGGAAGGTTAGTGTGTGTGTGTGGATATAGTACTAGTGGAATGGAAGGTTAGTGTGTGTGTGTGGATATAGTACTAGTGGAATGGAAGGTCCGTGTGTGTGTGTGGATATAGTACTAGTGGAATGGAAGGTCCGTGTGTGTGGATATAGTACTAGTGGAATGGAAGGTCCGTGTGTGTGGATATAGTACTAGTGGAATGGAAGGTTAGTGTGTGTGTGGATATAGTACTAGTGGAATGGAAGGTTAGTGTGTGTGTGGATATAGTACTAGTGGAATGGAAGGTTAGTGTGTGTGTGTGTGTGTGGATATAGTACTAGTGGAATGGAAGGTCAGTGTGTGTGGGTGTGTGTGTGTGGATATAGTACTTGTGGAATGGAAGGTTAGTGTGTGTGTGTGGATATAGTACTAGTGGAATGGAAGGTTAGTGTGTGTGTGTGTGGATATAGTACTAGTGGAATGGAAGGTTAGTGTGTGTGTGTGTGGATATAGTACTAGTGGAATGGAAGGTTAGTGTGTGTGTGGATATAGTACTAGTGGAATGGAAGGTTAGTGTGTGTGTGGATATAGTACTAGTGGAATGGAAGGTTAGTGTGTGTGTGTGGATATAGTACTAGTGTAATGGAAGGTTAGTGTGTGTGTGTGGATATAGTACTAGTGGAATGGGAGGTTAGTGTGTGTGTGTGTGTGGATATAGTACTAGTGGAATGGAAGGTTAGTGTGTGTGTGTGTGTGTGTGTGTGTGTGGATATAGTACTAGTGGAATGGAAGGTCAGTGTGTGTATGGATACAGTACTAGTGGAATGGAAGGTTAGTGTGTGTGTGTGTGGATATAGTACTAGTGGAATGGAAGGTTAGTGTGTGTGTGTGTGTGTGTGTGTGTGTGTGTGGATATAGTACTAGTGGAATGGAAGGTTAGTGTGTGTGTGTGGATATAGTACTAGTGGAATGGAAGGTCCGTGTGTGTGGATATAGTACTAGTGGAATGGAAGGTCCGTGTGTGTGGATATAGTACTAGTGGAATGGAAGGTTAGTGTGTGTGTGTGTGTGTGGATATAGTACTAGTGGAATGGAAGGTTAGTGTGTGTGTGGATATAGTACTAGTGGAATGGAAGGTTAGTGTGTGTGTGGATATAGTACTAGTGGAATGGAAGGTTAGTGTGTGTGTGTGTGTGTGGATATAGTACTAGTGGAATGGAAGGTCAGTGTGTGTGGGTGTGTGTGTGTGGATATAGTACTTGTGGAATGGAAGGTCAGTGTGTGTGTGTGTGTGTGTGTGTGTGTGTGTATGGATATAGTACTAGTGGAATGGAAGTTCAGTGTGTGTGTGGATATAGTACTAGTGGAATGGAAGTTCAGTGTGTGTGTGGATATAGTACTAGTGGAATGGAAGTTCAGTGTGTGTGTGTGTGTGGATATAGTACTAGTGGAATGGAAGTTCAGTGTGTGTGTGTGTGTGTGTGAGTGTGGATATAGTACTAGTGGAATGGAAGTTCAGTGTGTGTGTGTGTGTGTATATAGTACTAGTGGAATGGAAGTTCAGTGTGTGTGTGTGTGTGTGTATATAGTACTAGTGGAATGGAAGTTCAGTGTGTGTGTGTGTGTGTGTGTGTGTGTGTGTGTGTGTGTGTGTGTGTGTGTGTGGATATAGTACTCGTGGAATAGAAAATCAGTGTGTGTGTGTGTGTGGATATAGTACTAGTGGAATGGAAGGTCAGTGTGTGCGCGTGGATATAGTACTAGTGGAATTGAAGGTCAGTGTGTGTGTGTGTGTGTGTGTGTGTATAGTACTAGTGGAATGGAAGGTCAGTGTGTGCGCGTGGATATAGTACTAGTGGAATGGAAGGTCAGTGTGTGTGTGTGTATGTGTGTGTGTGTGTGTGTGTGTGTGTGTGTGTGTGTGTGTGTGTGTGTGTGTGTGTGTGTGTGTATAGTACTAGTGGAATGTAAAGTCAGTGTGTGTGTGTGTGATATAGTACTAGTGGAATGGAAGCTCAGTGTGTGTGTGTGTGTGTGTGTGGATATAGTACTAGTGGAATGGAAGGTCAGTGTGTGTTTGGATGTAACTGACGGGTGGATTTGGTGTTTACATGCTATAACAGTATGGGTTTGGTAAATCAGAATCACAAACAACAATTATAGATTTTTCATATTGTCTAAGTCTCCATGCACACACACCATGAGGAGAAGCAGTAAACCAATGTGCTGTGACTTTGATTCCCTTCCTCATTTGCATTGTTTTGACAAGCCAAATTAGGGTGGGCACACTAATTGGATAACAAGCAGGGCAGTCAGACAGAAGCGGGGTAGAGACATGTTGACCGGGTCACAGGAAAAGTGGAGTCTGGGTTAGCTTTACTGTTAGCCCCACTGACAAGAACGGGGTATGCTACTTTGATGTGAGAGCAATTGCAAGATATATCTAATTAAAAACCAATTTAAATCGCTGATCGTGTTAGTACTTAAGCAGACTGCAAGTGTCAGGGTTTAAATGGATTATGCCTACCCTTTGTGCCAGACTGCCATTGACCTACAGTGTGAGGAGCACCAAATGATCATGTCTGCTGTGTTAGTGTGACTTCTTTTACACATACACACACTCCACCGCCCTGAAGAGTGTACGGTCGTCCTCACTGAAACAACTCACATCTATCACATAAAATATCCTGACATCATAAAGCTGCCCTTTTAATGATGATTAGCATTCCTTAATGGATTTAGGTGGTCTGCTATCTCTTTCGCTATCCCTTTTGCCAGTGAGCGCTCCCTCGAGTTAGATAGCAATGAGGGTAAGCCATTTTCATTAGTGACCTCCTTTCTCTTTCTAGAAATACCCTCCAAGACCGAAACACACACCTCCGGTTCTAAGCGGTGTGATGTTCTTCTCCTGACGGGGGCTATATTATAAAGCAAGGAAACCATTGCACAAGAAACTGTGTGAAACAGTGTTAACCAGCGGGGCATTTGCTTTCACTGTATGAGAGAGTGGGTGGGCGGACTGCCTGGGTAGAACCAATCATATGTAAAAATAGCCCCCTAGACGCTCTAGAAATATCCTAAATCTTCAGAGAAAACACAGGTCTTTCATCATCTTTACTAAAACATGAACTCCACAAAGTACACAATGCTCTCATTAGTAGGAGATTACGTCTCAAGTGTGTATAAACCGGTGCCACAAAGGCTAGTATGTACTGAAAAACAGGAAGTGGCATACTTGTACACTCTCAACCCTGTGCACAACGGAGACGGCTGAAAAGAAATCACTATTCCTCAAAATGGCTGCCTATTTACCTGCTCCTTGATGCCACTGACAGATGCTGCCAGGGAGTAATAAGACAGGAAGAGGACATCTGAGGAGGCGATTAAAAGAAACGTGCATAATGCAAACTAACTCTGGCGAGTTAAAATGCAAACCACAACTACCAAGTTGCGCGACTGTTGCAAAATACACGAACGGTCACAGTGTTTTTCTGATTTTTTTACTATTTTCTACTTTGTAGAATAATAGTGAAATACATCAAAACCATCAAATAACACATATGGAATCAAGTAGTAACCAAAAAAGTTTGAAACCAATGAAACTATATTTAATTTTTCAAAGTAGTCACCCTTTGCCTTGATGACAGCTTCGCATACTTTTGGCATTCTCTCAACCAGCTTCATGAGGTAGTCACCTGGAATCTGTAATTTCTTTCCTTCTTAATGCGTTTGAGCCAATCAGTTGTGTTTTGACAAGGTAGGTGGGGTATACAGAAGATTGCCCTATTTGGTAAAAGACCAAGTACATATTATGGCAAGAACAGCTCAAATATGGAAAGAGAAACAACAGTCCATCATTACTATAAGACATGAAGGTCAATTAATATGGAAAATGTAAAGAACTTTGAAAGTTTCTTCAAGTGCATTCACAAAAACCATCAAGCGCTATGATGAAAATGGCTCTTATGAGGACCGCCACAGGAATGGAAGAACCAGAGTTACCTCTGCTGCAGAGGATACGTTCATATGAGTTACCAGCCTCAAATTGCACTCCTCTTTCTCTTCTGGTTAGAGCCAGTTTACGCTGTACTGTGAAGGGAGTAGGACACAGCATTGTATGAGATCTTCAGGTTCTTGGCAATTTCTCACATGGAATAGCCTTCAATTCTCAGAACAAGAATAGACTGATGAGTTTCTGAAGAAAGTACTTTGTTTCTGGACATTTTGAGCCTGTAATTCAACCCACAATTGCTGATGCTCCAGATACTCAACTAGTCTAAAATAAGGCCAGTTTAATTGCTTCTTTAAATCAGAAAAACAGTTTTAAGCTGTGCTAACATAACTGCAAAAGGGTTTTCTAATTATCAATTAATCTTTTAAAATTATAATCTTGGATTAGCTAACACAACGTGGCATTGGAACACAGGAGTGATGGTTGCCATACTTTTAAGCTCATGCTATATTCTGGCTGGTATAGTTGAAATTCATCCTTTCGGCGTGTTGACCGTCACTTTCACGTTGAAATTCGATGCTGATTTTGTTAGGTTACCTGAGCCCTTTTAATGTAGGACCGTCACCCTAACGTCCTCGGACAGAAAGTTACATTTTCGTCAAGGGGCTTATATAGGATTGGGAGAGAGGGCTGTGTTTCATAGTTTTACAACCCATGTCTGTTCACTTGGACTGGGGCCTCTGAGTGAGCAGAGTGGTGTTCTTCTAAAGCTAAAAATTACATTTCATTTTTTCAAAAATAGTGTCATATTTAAACATTTAAATTGCACAGCAATTCCATATGAATCTGATAACTACAATGTGTAGATTTTCCAAGATACAGTTTATGTCATCCTATCATCAGTAATCATGTCTCAGACGCCAACCGAACTGACATCATACTCATTAAGTCCCAACGCATATTTTCAACTGGTTGGATTACCGAAATATGGTTTCATTTCCCATCTTTTGATGTCACCAGACTCTCTATGTTAACAAAGGGATTTTCAATAGTCACATCGCTAGAGACGAGAGAGGAAAACGGGGAAAGGTATTTATGGGGGTCATAAACCTCCCCAACTCAGGCCAACATCATGACAGAAATAATGCACTCTAGAATGCCCTTCTAGCCAATCAGAAAAACAGCATTCAACAATGCCATTGTATAATTCAGCAATAAGGAAGGCCTGAAGGGGTGTGGTGTATGGCCAGCATACCACAGCTAAGGGCTGTTCTTAGACACGACGCAACCCCCGAGGTGCCTTACTGCCATTACAAACTAGTTACAAAAGGTAATTAGAACAGTAAAACAAGTCATTTTGTGTCATACCCGTGGCTTTCAGCCAATCAGCATTCAGGGCTCGAATGACCTGGTTTATAATTCAAAATATAGCTTTTTTTGTAGAATATTACAGCCACTATTCCATGTGTTCTACATGTAAGCACGTGCGGCAGCATAGGATACTGAGCACAGACAAGTAAAATAATACAACTTAAAATTATGATAGTTCTTTTGAAATTAAATTATATAAAAACTTTTTTTTTTTAATGAACTGTTATAAGAAAATAATAATGCATTTCTTTGTGATGGTGTACAACACTTGTGGTGTTTTGTGGTTTTACATATAGCCTACAGTAACAAACGAATGACAATTGTATTTTGTTTGTATTTTAAATGGTAGGCCTACCTAAAACCTTCCTAAACACAAGCAAATTATAGATCTTTTGCAATAGCATTAGTGTTGAATATTTTCTCCAAAATCGACAAATTTACCTTCCTGGGAAATTTGCAACCACACCGGTAATATCCCGGTATTGCTTTTCAAACTGAAAATGCTATTTAAAAGCATAATAGCAGTCCCCAAAAATCTGACATGGTTTTACCACTGTAAATGGAGAAATATAGACAAGAATCTATATGGTTTCTTGTTGTAATTGGCACAATTTAATCAACTCAAAGTTTTGTCAAAGTCACCACACTACTTCGTTGATGTATCCTAAACGTAGGTTACGATCCTACAGCTTAGTGGAAATTACATTCGTTTCAGCTTACCTTTGACTGAAAGATGTCACCAGCTTGTTGACCCTCTTCTCTCCCCTGGCATCTGGCTATCAGTGGGATTTAGGAAGGTTGTGGCTGTTTTTACTTGATGATATGATAACCTGCTTATTGTAGTGACTGTCACAGAGAACATCTCCGGCTAAACAAATAGGCTTAGTAGCGGAGATTCAGCACCATGGATAGCGCCGCGGTTGATCAAAGTCCTGCAAACCTGACTCATCAAGCCCGTGCACTCGCATTGTTCTATGATGTTACTATAACAAATGTTGCAAATGTCTATTTCCTCGAGCACATTTGTGGACACAATGTATTGGACATTTTGTTAACAGTGAGTAGCTGCAGTTTATATGTTCATCCTCTACCAGTGCCACTAAGCTAGTTTGGGGATTTGTGAACGTGAGATGGAGATCACCTTCAGTAACTGAGTCGAGATGTCACGTGTAGCCTAGCATTGCAATTTATAGAAGTCATGTAAGTAAGGGCCATTTTCTATTGGGGACTTTAAGTGGAGTAGGCAAAATATGGTCGGCTGCTTGCGTTGTGATGACTGGTCTAATGTATGAATGAAGCTAAAGTTGATGTCAGTTTCGGGCAGCTATTCACACATGCATACTTTGTATTTTTGCATTAGTGCAGCATAAAAATGGTAGGCCATATTATTGGTCCACAACATTAGAATTGTCGGGAAATGGCAGGTGCTTGGTCGGGACAGTCTCGAGATACCGGTTACTGGTATTAAACCCTAAACAGCACATACAAAATGTATTTATTATACTGTTAGAATGCATTGGCTCAGAACGGGATAACTAGATGTCTCGCTTTTCTAGTGTTAGTGTTCAGAGTAGAGAAACACATGATTTTTGTATGACTTCGGGTCCAAATTCTACAAAGATCCAGCAAAAAAAAATAAAAAGGACCATATACATTTCAGGTAAAATAACAACCCATTGCTCGTCTTCCAGGATAAATTAGCTAGCAATAGCAAGATAGCTAAATGTCAATGAATGTCATGTGCGTTTGATATTCGCTCAAATTAATATAGTTGTTTCACAGTTGGTGTTAATATTTTAACCTGCGTGTCATGATCGCTTCTGGTGTGGATGGACAAAATCAACATGCGCAGGATGGCACATGGGCGTGTCCGGTGTAGTCAGTATGTTATGAAAGCAAACCAACGCAAACCCACCCAACCACATCCAAGCTAAATCGCCCTCCCTCCCACAGTGAGAGGATGGTAGGTGTTTGATGAGTGCTGGTGCGTCGTGACATGATTGGCAGCTGAGAGAGGCGAGCGAAAGGAAAAGAACACACCTACTGATCTGCAAGATGTGCATGATTCCCCAGAAGGAGACGATTCACAGCTTCAAAAGCACTGCTGCCAGCCATACTCAAAGTCTGTGTCTGTCTTCAGAGACAGCTGGAGATCAAAGACTTTCCAAACAACATTAGCCAGCTGAGACCACAGTGACCACAACACACCTGTCATTCATCTCAGAGACAAGCTGGAAGGTCAGAGAGACTGGCCTCAATTGGTCATGGTTGTGGCTTCAGATGCATGGTCAAGTTCAATTACATAGACCGCCACCAAAAGTTGTTCTAGAAACGCTGCTATGACTGGTTTGTTTGAGTCGAGCATAGATGTTCACTTTGGGCCTGAGCTGTTTGACTGAATCAGTCCTCTCCTGATAGGATTTGAATCGACAAAATGAATACTAATGCATCCTCTCATCATGTACTTAATAAATAGATCAATTCATTATGCTAATAGTGTTGGACTTAACGTAATCCTTTTGTCTGTCCTAGTCTGTCGGGACGTACAGTGGAAGGGACAAACCATTGAATTCAGTTACAAAAATCAATAAGCCAGAATAAATTGACTTTGACTTGAAAAGGTTAGGGGAGAATGCTGTGGGCCATAAGCCCTTGTCAACCGCCCTCCCCTTGTCCAAACATCTTCACCATAAATCCACATGTCGTGCCGCCCCTCGTCCCACTCCAACCATTGTGCCCAAGAGCCAAAACCGTTTAATGCAGAACGTTAATTATATTTCAAACTAAACGGATGGAGAACGCCGGCTATTATCTCCGGGCTGAGCTGTGGCGGTCCGTCGATCATGTTTCTCTCATGGCGGGGAGCGACTTTGATCTGCAAAGCGGGGAGAATGGAAGAGGGGGAAAGAAAGAAAAACACTCAAGTTTTAATGGCTCTCCAGTGTGCTTAACGGAGAGGGAGAAGCCATGTCATGAGATACTATCCAACATGATCAATGGAAAGGGAAATCGCTACATCTAGGGATTCTTCACTGTCAAAGATAGTGTGCTCCTGGCTGCCGGTGGGCTGGTCCACTGCTCCCGAGGTAGGGGACCGAAGACTGGAACAAGTAGAGCTCCTTCCTCGCCTACACAAACTGTGTTGATTATATTATTACAAACAGCCACTTCATTTGTGGAGGACGGTAAGTGAGATGCCAACGTGCTGCACAGCGAGATACCTTCCTGATGAAAAATAAGAGACTATTGATAAAAGTAGTCTCTTTTCCACCATTATTATTGACATTTCGGAAAATGGAATTATAGGAATTAAGGAACAGCAGCAAATGGTGGTGAGTGACGGGCTAAACAGAGATACTTAGGGGATGCTAGCCAAAGAGCGCAGCATTTGGCTGAATCAGAAAGCCAAGCTGAGTATTGTAGCAATTTCTTGAGAGGAAAAAGGTCCACGGACCATGGACACAGGGATGGTTGCAGTTGGCTGAAATGGAGCAGATGGCCGGATGCTGTCCAGGACGGACACAGTCACAGGACGGACACAGTAACTAATTTGGTTCCTGGTTTCTGGATACATTAAGAAAAGCAGATTAGATGTGCCAAGAGTGGTGGCGGGTTGGTCGTTGGTATTGCAATCCGTGTGTCTCATCAGACCCTTGCCCTGGGGAAGGTCACAGGTCAACATGGCAGCTGCTGCTTTTCAAGTATCAATCTCCTGTAACCCGGTGGATGCAAAGGCATGCTTCACTGTTGATTGTGTTCATATGGCTCTTTGATGCACACAACACACTGATCTGAGGGAATCCCAGCAACATCTAATATTAAAGTGACACATGCGGAGACCGAACGCAATGCTCCTTTGTTTTTAATCTAATCTGAAAATACTGTGCTATACAGTGATATGTGCTCAAGATAATTCCATAGCATTGATGATGCCAGGGCTTGGTGCTCGTCTATTCATGCTCTGGTTTGAGAGAGTGGTTGTGTGTCATCTTTACAGTAAAGAAGGTGTATACACTAGCATGGCAGGTGGCCGAGTTAGTTTTTGGGGACGTACAGTAGGAGGGACAAACCATTGAATTCAGTTACAATAAGCCAGAATAAATTGACTTTGACTTGAAAATGTTAGGGGAGAATGCTGTGGGCCATAAGCCCTTGTCAACCCCCCTACCCTTGTTCAAACATCTTCACCATAAATCAACATGTCACGCCGCCCCTCGTCCCACTCCAACCATTGTGCCCAAGAGCCCAAACCATTAACGCAGAACGTTAATTCATTTTCAAACTAAACGGGTGGAGCACGCCGGCTATTATCTCCGGGCTGAGCTGTGGCGGTCCAGTCGATCATGTTTCTCTCATGGCGGGGAGCGACTTTGATCTGCAAAGCGGGGAGAATGGAAGAGGGGGAAAGAAAGAAAAAACGCAATGTTCCTCACTGTGAGCGAGGAATCTGGCAAACCCTCTCGCAAACTCATTGCCATCCTGTATAGAAGGTGTCAAGGGTGCAAGTGAGGTGAGAAAGACACTGGGTAAAATGAATAAGAACACAATGAAAGCAGAAAGAGCGAGAGACATTGCCCCTGACTGAGTTTCTCCAGTCTAAGAACAGTCAGTGAGAGGGAGAGAGTAAGTCACAAGCTTAGCCTTCAGCCCAGACAAACCGGTAGCGACTCCCGGACAGAGATTGAGTTCAGACTGCAGGTGAACCAGTCTGAAAGGTCTGGGGCCAGTGACACACAGACAGCCCTCTCAGTTCTCTCAGCCCAAGCTCCAGATTGAGTTCTGAGTGCACCTCACCTGGACGGAACCCCCTGCTGCTTCCCCTGAATGTCTCTCAGCTCCCAAAACACCATTCACAGCTGCCGAGAAGAGTAGTAAGGGGTGAAATGGGGACACAACAGCTCTCTCCTTCTCCTGAGATATTATTCCTTTTAGAAATAAGTGTCGGACTCTGCTGCTCTCACACTTCGAAAGACTGTCATTAGAAGTCTTATCCAAAAATGAGCTGCTGGTATTACATCGCCACGTTAGTGAATAATAGACATTTTAAATCAATTGGCTGACATAAACAAGTTACTAAAACAGATAGAAAATGTGTACCAATGGATTATAAAACAGTAGAAGGCTGGAAAGGAGAGAGTAAGACTTCAAACTGTATATATATATATATATATATATATATAGATATATATATGAGTGTGCTTAAAGTGCATTGAAAGGGCTCTGGGGTGATGTACAGTCGTGGCCAAAAGTTTTGAGAATGACACAAATATTAATTTCCACAAATTTAGCTGCTTCAGTGTCTTTAGATATTTTTGTCAGATGTTTTTTGGAATACTGAAGTATAATTACAAGCATTTCATAAGTGTCAAAGGCTTTTATTGACAATTACATGAAGTTGATGCAAAGAGTCAATATTTGCAGTGTTGACCCTTCTTTTTCAAGAGCTCTGCAATCCGCCCTGGCATGCTGTCAATTAACTTCTGGACCACATCCTGACTAAAGGCAGCCCATTCTTGCATAATCCATGCTTGGAGTTTGTCAGAATTTGTGGGTTTTTGTTTGTCCACCCGCCTCTTGAGGATTGACCACAAGTTCTCAATGGGATTAAGGTCTGGGGAGTTTCCTGACCTTGGACCCAAAATATCGATGTTTTGTTCCTCGAGCCACTTAGTTATCACTTTTGCCTTATGGCAAGGTGCTCCATCATGCTGGAAAAGGCATTGTTCGTCACCAAACTGTTCCTGGATGGTTGGGAGAAGTTGCTCACGGAGGATGTGTTGGTACTATTCTTTATTCATGGCTGTGTTCTTAAGCAAAATTGTGAGTGAGCCCACTCCCTTGGCTGAGAAGCAACCCCACACATGAATGGTCTCAGGATGCTTTACAGTTGACATGACACAGGACTGATGGTAGCGCTCACCTTATCATCTCCAGACAAGCTTTTTTCCGGATGCCCTAAACAATCGGAAAGGGGATTTAGAGAAAATTACTTTACCCCAGTCCTCAGCAGTCCAATCCCTGTACCTTTTGCAGAATATCAGTCTGTCCCTGATGTTTTTCCTGGAGAGAAGTGGCTTCTTTGCTGCCCTTCTTGACACCAGGCCATCCTCCAAAAGTCTTCGCCTCACCTGCCTGCTGCCATTCCTGAGCAAGCTCTGTACTGGTGGTGCCCAGATCCCGAAGCCGAATCAACTTTAGGAGACAGTCCTGGCGCTTTCTGGACTTTCTTGGGCGCCCTGAAGCCTTCTTCACAACAATTGAACCGCTCTCCTTGAAGTTCTTGATGATCCCTTTTTGATGATCCTTTTTGTGCAAAGCAATGATGATGGCACGTGTTTCCTTGCAGGTAACCATGGTTGACAGAGGAAGAACAATGATTCCAAGCACCACACTCCTTTTGAAGCTTCCAGTCTGTTATTCGAACTCAATCAGCATGACAGAGTGATCTCCAGCCTTGTCCTCGTCAACACACACACACACACGTGTTAACGAGAGAATCACTGACATGTCAGCTGGTCCTTTTGTGGCAGGGCTGAAATGCAGTGGAAATGTTTTTTGAGGATTCAGTTCATTTGAATGGCAAATAGGGACTTTGCAATTAATTGCAATTAATCTGATCACTCTTCATAACATTCTTGAGTATATGCAAATTGCCATCATACAAACGGAGGCAGCAGACTTCGTGAAATGTAATACTTGTGTCATTCTCAAAACTTTTGGCCACGACTGTAGACTAATGCCAGATTCTATTAGAGCACCATGCTCTTCCCTACTTTGTTGGTTGAAAACTGTTTAAAGGAGGATACAAGAGTGCAAAACACTTCAATAACTTAAGAATGGAAAATACACCTGGCTTACATTCAGATTGCTCGACTGCTTCTGCTCTCAGACCACTGGATTTGTGTGTTTCTCCAGGACGCTCTATGATAAAAAATATGAAGGTGTTTTAACTGGTGCTTATTCTTCAGCCAAAGGACAGTTGAAAGGGGCTCATTACACTGTCCATCCATAGATCTCAGCATCCCGACCACTCCATTCGAACATATTGATTACGGTCTGTCTGCAACAGCCTCTGAACGCCCAGAGTTATTATGTGCTTGTCAGCTGCTAAATTGGTAAAATGGGTGAAAGCTTCTCTTCTGTTGGTGTCTGTACAGGAAAAGTAGGGCTACATTAGTGTGTTTGTCGAGTGTTGCAATGAACCACTCATCTTGCTTGGTTCATACAAGAACAAATTAAATGTGTGTCCATCTATGAAGACAGGGAAACAATGTAGGATGTGTCTTATGTCTTATTCCCATCGCTGGAAACTCCGCCCAAAATCCTCTGACAGTTCCCCCGGAGAACATGTTATGTCCAGGTCAGAGCATGTGCTGCAGGAGAACAGCCCCTAGACGTACACACACACACACACACACACACACACACACACTGTATAAGGGCAGGCCATCCACTCTTTCTCCTCCTGAACAAGCCGTCAAATGTGTGCTGATGCTCTGGGGAGAAACATCACCGGAGTCACCATGCTGTCATACAGACAGTCACAGTCCCACTAAGTAAACCACTGAAACACTAGAGCACTACTCCATCCTCAGAGAGGTATAGAATCCATGCTGTTTGCTTTGAAGAGGTGTGTGAGATATACACAACATACAACATGTACAAAACATTAAGAACACCTTCCTAATATTGAGTTGCACCCCCTTTTGCACTCAGAACAGCCTCAGTTCATCGGGAAATGGACCTTACAAGGTGTCGAAAGCGTTCCACAGGGATGGACCATGTTGACTCCAATGCATCCCACAGCTGTGTTAAGCTGGCAAAATGGAATTATTGATACACACAGGAAACTGTTGTGTTTGAACCCAACAGCAATTCTTGACACAAACCGGTGCGTCTGGCAACTATTGCCATGCCCCATTCAAAGGCACTTAAATCTTTTGGCTTGCCAATTCACCCCCGGAATAGCACACATGCACAATCCATGTCTCAAAACTTTAAAATCCTTCTTCAACCTGTCTCCTCCCCTTCATCTACACTGATTGTGGCTGAAGTGGCATCAATAAGGGATTCTAGTTTTCACCTGGTTAGTCTATGTCAGAGGTGTCAAACTCATTCCACGGCGGTCCGAGTGTCTGCAGGTTTTAGTTTTTTCCTTTCAATTACGACCTAAACATCCAGGTGAGGGGAGTTCCTTACTAATTAGTGACCTTAATGAGACAATCAAGGGTGGAAAGAAAACCCACAGATACTCGGCCCTAGGTGGAATGAGTTTGACACGTGGTCTATGTCATGAAAAGAGCAGGTGTTCCTAATGTTTTGTACACTCAGTGTATGAGATCAGCGAAGATCCAACACCATGATAATCAATTTGATAGGTTTGGAGTGAGTGGGATTGAGAGAATGCTGGAGACAGTCACAGCAGGGGGGAATAGAAGACAATGTGTGTGTGTGTGTGTGTGTGTGCTTGGAAACAGAGGGTGAGAGAGTGAGTGACTGTGTGCAGCCAGCAGAGCAGAAACCTCCATCTGGGAAAAGTGTGATGAAGTAATCAAGTGCATATTGTATGATGCAGAGAGGCACCACTCCATACTGCGAGCCCAAAGAGGAGGTACCCAAACTGCCATATCTCTCAACTCCCATTGAACCTGACACAAAAAAACACTGCATAAAAAAAACCTGTGTCCCTATAGTATGACAAACCATGTTATACTGAACAAAAATATAAAACGCAACATGTAATGTGTTGGTCTCATGTTTCATGAGCTGAAATATAAGATCCTGCTGAGTGCAGGAATGCCCACAAGAGCAGTTGCCAGAGAATTGAATGTTCTTTTCTCTACCGTAAGCTGCCTCCAACGTCGTTTTAGAGAATTTGGCAGTACGTCTAACCGGCCTCACAACCGACACTATGCGTCGTGTGGGCGAGTGGTTTGCTGATGTCAACATTGTGAACAAGTGAACAGAGTGGCAATGGGGTTATGTAATGGGCAGGCATAAGCTACAGACAAAGAACACAATTGCATTTTACTGATGAGAGAGATACCGTGACGAGATCCTAAAGCCCGTTGATGTGCCATTCATCCGACGCCGTCGCCTCATGTTTCAGCATGATAATGCACGGCCCATGTCGCAAGAATCTGCACACAATTACTGGAAGCTGAACAGTTCTATCCGTGGCCTGCATACTCACCAGATATGTCACCAATTGAGCATGTTTGGGATGGTCTGGACAGCGTGTTCCAGTTCCTGCCAATATCCAGCAATTTGCACAGCCATTGAAGACCAGTGGGACAACATTACACAGGCCACAATCAACAGTCTGATCAACTCTATGTGAAGGAGATGTGTCGCGCTGCATGAGGCAAATGGTGGTCACACCAGATACTGACTGGTTTTCTGATCCACAACTATTTTTTAAGGTATCTGTGACCAACAGATGCATATCTGTATTCCCAGTCATGTGAAATCCATAGATTAGGGCGTAATTTATTTATTTCAATTGACTGATTTCCTTATATGAACTGTAAATCAGTCAAATCTTTCAAATTGTTGCATGTTGCGTTTCTATTTTTGTTCAGTATATTTTTTTACCTCTAAACTAATGAATCTTCAACTGCTAAGGGCCTGAAACGCATATTTTTCGACCTCCTCGATCCCATTGACACCTCCTCAGACGAGTCAATAAAAGCCTGAGGCTGATGGCTCTGGCATAGAGTGTTGCTCATTAAATTAAAACATGATTATACTATTTGAAAAGGTCAAATGTCAATCTCTTTGGCAGGAAATAGGCTGGAGACTGCTGTGCTTAAACACTGTGTGCTGTGACGCATCAAATGACCCCCCGAGCAGCTATTAGCATTCATCACAGCCAGTCTGCAGAGACGAGAACGGTGCAACGTTTTGCCCTATTCCTCGTTACATAGGCGCTTGTCTGTTTTTGACTTCCAGACTTCCAGTGCCCAACACGACACATTGCTCGTTTTCCCAGGAACACAAGGCTTTTTGGGCTCAGTGAATGGTTTTCACTGCCCATCTTAAAATGAAAATACACATTCATTCTGTAAAGATAGGAAGTGTGTGGGCAGGCAAGATTTTCATCCAAAACCCAGCTATAAATAACAAGCGAATGTGAGAGAAAGAATAGAAGAGAGAGAGAGAAAAAAAATAAGAGTGGGAGGCACATTAAACTGGCCAAACATTTGGTAAGCAGAGTCTGTTCGAGCACAGAGTACACTCAACTGCAGACAATTACAAACTAACTAAAAGATGTATGAAAATGTAGGCTAGATCTACGAAATGTCGCAATTACAGGCCATGCCCGGGTCTTAGGATGAAACTGGACCATCTGTTTTGATGGTGTTTACACTACACACCATAAACATGGTCTATAATTATTGACAGGAGAATCATTATCAATCACCACAGCCATCTTCTGTCCATGTTCCCGATCTGGTTTTAAACAAATCACCCTGGATTGGTCATGTATGATGGTTGGGTCAGAGCTTAATATGTGATTAAGTTCCATGGCTTGAAGACGAGGACTTGGGTGTGATAGAATGGACCTCCCAGGATGAGGATGGCCCAAAGAGAAGGAGTTAAGCTGCCGGAGAGATTCGACTGACCCTCCGCCAGAAACCGAGGCTCACATGTACGTGTGTGTGTGTGTGTATGTATGCTTCACGCACAAGCGTGTGTACATAAAGAGTTACAAATGTCCCAGAAATGCTCCACGTCTTCTTAACTATGTCAGTCTTAACATTGTCTATTATGAAGTCGCACAGATGGAACAAAACAATCAGCATGAACATAGGCCTAGCTTTGGCCCTGTCCTGACTGATATCTTATCTCAATCTACAGGCTGCTGATAATCTACACATCCTCTTCCTGCTGTCTGTCCTCTCTGACCATGCCACCTTATCCCAAGGTCAGGAGTGTTTTAAAGACTGCTGCTAACATTGGCTCTTATCGGTCATGTCCCCATGCTGAAGTGTGACCTGTGGCTTTCACTTCATCACTGAAAACTCATCCATCTAATCTATTTATATCGAAAGCCATTCAAGGTTAGAATTACATGTTTTATATGGATATTGAGACATAATATTGGCCTTCAACGTACAAATCACACTTCATGCAAACTAATCTAATCCAAAAAGCATTGCGGGTCAGTGAACACAAAATAGATAATTGAAAGTCATGGCGATTACCAATGAATTCTTCTCGAACAGAGCCTAATCTGACCCAGCATGAGATTTCTCCCCTAATCCCCATTACATTTTTCCTATGGGTCAGTGTGCCACTCACCTCCCACTGGTATTGCGCAGGATGACCAGGGCATCAGGGAAGCCATCCATGTTGTAGTCTCCCAGGTGCAGGGTGATGGGGTTGTGGAGCTCCCCAGCAGGAGGGGTGGTCTGGGGGGGCACAAAGCCCCAGAGAGTCTCCCTCCTCTGGAAATCAGTCAGGACTGGCACCCACTGCAACAGGAGAGAAAACAACGAAGCTGGTTCAGCTCATTGATGATACAGTATACTACACCGAAATGAGACTCGGAGCGAAAAGAATATGAAACAACATGGACTATTATTAACTGCTGGTGTATTTCACAGAAATGACATCGGGGTGTTAGCGGGTTCAGAAGGGTTGATGAATTACCGCCATTAATGCTACAAGTCAAAAGTGAGAAATAAGTGCTAGGGCAGAGGGAATTTCTTCCTTCCTGTTCCCAGCAATAAAACAGTCATTTCCCATCAGACCATATTTTGTATTTGAAAAGAGCTGCAGAAATTAGATATATCCCTGTGAAACCCACTATGACTGTGTGGCCTATCCTTGACCTCCCCTGATTATACAGTACTATGATAAATATTGCAGTGAAAGAGACTATATATTGATAGAGATACTCGCCCCCTGCCCTCCCCTGCAAAGCTCTAACAACACATATTCCACCCTTGACAGCTCAACTGAGTAGTCAATAAACCCCGGGGACGTCTCTCTCTGACAGTGACTGATGTTCATCATAATAGAATGTGAATGTACAAAGAAATCATACTAACTACTGTGGGTAAATTTATTATATTCACAAAAATGTATGCACTCACTACTGTACGTCGCTAAGGATAAGAGCGCCTGCTAAATATATATATATTTTTTTGAAGTGTCATATTTAATTAGTCATTGAACACTATAACGAATAGTGAATAAAAATCCAAGTAAGATTCCTTAATAGTGATGCATCCAATGATAAAAATGGCCAGTCTCACAGAGCGACATCCTCAGATACCATCATTAGTAACCGTTACTGAATAGACGGATGTGAATACGAGAAGTACACAAAGAGCTTTAAAGGAGAGGGCAGCGGAGATAGGAGCTATTCTTCATGCAGCTGAACGCCTCTCTGTTTTCCTCTCGTCTCCACAAGGCCAACCTATTATTGGAAGGTTGGAACACAGGCAACGTATTTACAGACAGAGAAAACGAGCAGCAAGAGAGGAGAGAGTTGAGGCCATAAGAAAGTCTCTCATGAGGAAAGCGTATAGTCTCGTGTGAGTATTTACAGGGGATAGACCTCAGTGCTGGACGGCTGGTGCTCCTTTGATCAATAAGTACCACGTAGGCTCTGATGTATAACCCTGTTGACGTGGTTCCGCTACATGATAGGGCAGGGGAAGACGGCGTGATATGTACAGTATGGCTGCACCGGCAGGGAATGTGTTAGGGATGAGGGCGCGTGGGAAAGGTAAGTGTTTTTGTCTGGACAGTGTGGGTGAAACAATTGGGAGTATGTGTTATGAGCTATGTACAATTTGTGCAAGGTACTGGGGGTGAAATAGCATCTCCATCTTAGGGCTCTTGGCCAGAAAGCCATTCAAACAATCCCACCCAGGTGATTGAAGTCCCACTGAGCCGAGCTCAGAACCATGGCTTTATCGGGCCTGGGCGGGGAGTTAAGTGATGCGTCATTGGCTGCAGAGGTCGATTGGCCTCCTACCTTTCACGGGGACTGCCGACAATGATAATTCACGTTATTTAAAGTTATATGTGAAAGGTTATGGGTGTTTGGAAGAACGACAGGCAGTTACTGAGCTTAAATTACGACTTCCTTTGAGTGAGATTAACTGGTAATAATGACCAGTCATTACGAAGTTTAATGATCATTCATCATATGTGTGATGAATACTGACCGGTTTTAACGAGGGTTTAATGATTGGCTATGATTATCTAAATACAGGAATAGTTATAACTGGAACAGCTATGTAAATACAGTTGAAGTCGGAAGTTTACATACACTTAGGCTGGACTCATTAAAACTTGTTTTTCAACGACCACAAATTTCTTGTGAACAAACTATAGTTTTGGCAAGTCGGTTAGGACATCTACTTTGTGCATGACGCAAGTCATTTTTCCAACAATTGCTTACAGACAGATTATTTCACTTATAATTCACTGTATCACAATACCAGTGGGTCAGAAGTTTACATACACTAAATTGACTGTGCCTTTTAAACAGCTTGGAAAGTTCCAGAAAATGATGTCATGGCTTTAGAAGCTTCTGATAGGCTAATTGACATCATTTGAGTCAATTGGAGGTGCACCTGTGGATGTATTTCAAGGCCTACCTTCAAACTCGGTGCCTCTGCTTGACATCATGGGAAAATCAAAATAAATCAGACAAAATTGTAGACCTCCACAAGTCTGGTTAATCCTTGGGAGCAATTTGCAAACGCCTGAAGGTACAACGTTCATTGCGTACAAACAATTGTACGCAAGTATAAACACCATGGGACCACACAGCCCGTCATACAACTCAGGAAAGAGACGCGTTCTGTCTCCTAGAGATGAACATACTTTGGTGCGAAAAGTGCAAATTAATCCCAGAACAACAGCAAAGGACCTTGTGAAGATGCTGGAGGAAACAGGTACAAAAGTATCTATTTCCACAGTAATCGAGTCGTATATCGACATAACCTGAACGGCCGCTCATCAAGGAAGAAGCCACTGCTCCAAAACCGACATAAAAAAGCCAGACTACAGTTTGCAACTGCACATAGGGACAAAGATAGTACTTTTTGGAGATATGTCCTCTGGTCTGATGAAACAAAAATGGAACTGTTTGGCCATAATGACCATCGTTATGTTTGGAGGAAAAAGGGGGAGGCTTGCGAGCCGAAGAACACCATCCCAATTGTGAAGCACGGGGGTGGCAGCATCATGTTGTGGGGGTGCTTCGCTGCAGGAGGGACTGTTGCACTTCACAAAATAGATGGCATCACGAGGAAGGGAAATGATGTGGTATATTGAAGCAACATCTCAAGACATCAGTCAGGAAGTGAAAGCTTGGTCGCAAATGGGTCTTCCAAATGGACAATGATCGCAAGCATACTTCCAAAGTTGTGGAAAATAGCTTAAGGACAACAGAGTCAAGGTGTTGGAGTGGCCATCACAAAGCCCTGACCTCAATCCTATAGAAAATCTGTTGGCAGAACTGAAAAAGCGTGTGCGAGCAAGGAGGCCTACAAACCCTACTCAGTTACACCAGCTTTGTCAGGAGGAACGGGACAAGATTCACCCAACTTATTGTGGGAAGCTTGTGGAAGGCTACCCAAAACATTTGACCCAAGTTAAATCATTTTAAAGGCAATTCTACCAATTACTAATTGAGTGTATGTAAACTTCTGACCCCCTGGGAATGTGATGAAGGAAATAAAAGCTGAAATAAATCTCTATTATTCTGAAATTTCACATTCTTAAAATAAAGTGGTGATCCTAAGTGACCTTAAGGCAGGGAATCTTTACTAGGATTAAATGTCAAGAATTGTGAAAAACTGAGTTTAAATGTAGTTGGCTAAGGTGTATGTAAATTTCCGACTTCAACTGTACGTCCCAATGATTTGTTTTTGCCAGGTTACATAGAACCTGGGAAATGAAACCATGGCGTATTTAAGCTAATTAGTTCTGTGTACGGTAACAAATACTACACCGCTAAATTAAACTGCTGAGCCCACGCATGCACACCCAGTCTCTCACTTCTATAAGTGCTCTGAAAACACAACAAATTTTAGAGCTTAACTGCCACTTAGAACCAAACAAACAAAAACTATGCTAATGGCAACTTGGGATGAAGCTCACATTGGACACAGCAGTGCACAGACAACCTTGCATCACTCAAGTGTTCCACAAAATGGATTACGCTGGGTCACTGTTAAGTGGATCCTCAACAGTTGAGTCTGATAATAAAAAGAGGAACTTCTCTGCATCTTGGCTAGGAGTGCTGCTTCAAACATCAGCTCTACTTACAGCTGGTCTACATTGGGGAGCAGAAGTCTATCATCAGCATTGTGCTGACTGCACCTCAGCCACGCTCAAGGTACTAAACGATATCATAACCGCCATCGATAAAAGACAGTACTGTGCAGCAGTCTTCATCTACCTGGCCAAGGCTTTCGACTCTGTCAATCACCATATTCTTATCGGCAGACTCAGTAGCCTCGGTTTTTCTAATGACTGCCTTGCCTGGTTCACCAACTACTTTGCAGACAGAGTTCAGTGTGTCAAATCGGAGGGCATGTTGTCCGGTCCTCTGGCAGTCTCTATGGGGTGCCACAGGGTTCAATTCTCGGGCCGACTCTTTTCTCTGTATATATCAATGATGTTGTTCTTGCTGCGGGCGATTCCCTGATCCACCTCTACGCAGACGACACCATTCTGTATACTTTCGGCCCTTCCTTGGACACTGTGCTATCTAACCTCCAAACAAGCTTCAACGGCATACAACACTCCTCCCGTGGCCTCCAACTGCTCTTAAACGTTAGTAAAACAAAATGTATGCTTTTCAACCGTTCGCTGCCTGCACCCACACGCCCGACTAGCATCACCACCCTGGATGGTTCCGACCTAGAATATGTGGACATCTATAAGTACCTAGGTGTCTGGCTAGACTGTAAACTCTCCTTCCAGACTCATATCAAACATCTCCAATCTAAAATCAAATCTAGAGTCGGCTTTCTATTCCACAACAAAGTCTCCTTCACTCACGCCGCTAAACTTACCCTAGTAAAACTGACTATCCTACCGATCCTCGACTTCGGCAATGTCATCTACAAAATAGCTTCCAATACTCTACTCAGCAAACTGGATGCAGTTTATCACAGTGCCATCCGTTTTGTCACTAAAGCACCTTATACCACCCACCACTGCGACTTGTACGCTCTAGTCGGCTGGCCCTCGCTACATATTCGTCACCAGACCCACTGGCTCCAGGTCATCTACAAGTCCATGCTAGGTAAAGCTCCGCCTTATCTCAGTTCACTGGTCACGATGGCAACACGCATCATCCCTAAAGCCAACACCTCATTTGGCCGCCTTTCGTTCCAGTTCTCTGCTGCCTGTGACTGGAACGAATTGCAAAAATCGCTGAAGTTGGAGACTTTTATCTCCCTCACCAACTTCAAACATCTGCTATCTGAGCAGCTAACCGATCGCTGCAGCTGAACATAGTCAGTCTATTGGTAAATAGCCCACCCAATTGACCTACCTCATCCTGTTTATATTTATTTACTTTTCTGCTCTTTTGCACACCAGTATCTCTACCTGTACATGACCATCTAATCATTTATCACTCCAGTGTTAATGTGCAAAATTGTAATTATTCGCCTACCTCCTCATGCCTTTTGCACACCATGTATATACACTCTCTTTTTTTTCTACTGTGTTATTGACTTGTTAATTGTTTACTCCATGTGTAGCTCTGTGTTGTCTGTTCACACTGCTATATGCTTTATCTTGGCCAGGTCGCAGTTGTAAATGAGAACTTGTTCTCAACTAGCCTACCTGGTTAAATAAATAAAAAATTAAACTTGGTTCATTAGACCTCAACGCTTTCTACTGTACATGCAAATGATCCCCATTGATTAATATAATTATGAGAGGGGTGATGGAGAAGGAAATACAGAGAGAGAGAGAGAACAAGCAATAGAGAGAGTGAGAGAAGAGTACGTTGACTAAAGGGATTTCAGACGCTTTTTCAATGGAAGACATCCAGACAAAGTTTATAAATAAACGTAAGGAGCTGCCAGGCAGCCTGGGTACCAGCCAGTCAGAAGTTCTGTGAGGCAGTGGGTGACTGTAGGAGCTGAACAAACCAAAACCATCCCTACCAGGCTGGCAGCCAGCATACCAGACTAACATACTTTCCTGCACAACAATCCCAATAGATTGGTAAAGATGTATACAACAAATCATATTCTAGGCCAGCGGCTTGATGAGTCCTGCTTTCTGTTTCCTTTCTAATGCCATTTTGAGAGGAGAGAGAGAGAGAGTGTTGGGGAAGAGAGGGCTAGAGAGAAGATGTGTTCAGAATATCAACAGGAGGACTGGCTGAGCCTCCCAGTGGCAAGGCAGTCTCCTGAGCTGAAGCCTGCTGGAACTGCTCCAGAGCTGCCTGTAGAGGCGTGACTGACTGGGGGAAACAGGGAGGGTTGGAGGTGCTGGATTTGACAGGAGAAGTGCGGCCATTGTCCCAGTGTCTTTACAGAGAGCTCTCTCTGCTACTCTGCCGTAGGTCTGATCCCTCCTAGAAGAGAAAGTAGATTTATGCTGCATGTTGGAGGGAAGGGAGGGGCAGTGGGATGGCAGTGGCTGAGTGGAGTGCTCCTCTGATGGATGGAGACAATCATCCTTCATTACCCCTGCTGGATCATGGCTCCATCTCCATTCCCATGAGTCAGTCTCTAGGCCCTCCACTTCCAGTCAGCCTCCATTTCAGTGTCTCAGGTTTGTACATAGACACACAGAGGAGCTTGTGCCTAGTTTTACACTGTGTGTCCATCTTTCAGTTGGAGAGGGATTCATGTTCTCTTACTCAGACAGGTACCCACAAGCTAACATGGATATAAAAAGACATGATCTGGTCTTCAAGGTACAGACCACTGCTTCGCATCAGGCCCATTTAAAAAGGCACATCACATGCTGTCGTCTGTACCGTGACTGACAGAGGAGCAGAGGAGAGGAGATGAGAAATTGTACATTTGTGCTGCAGATGTTTGGAGGGGAGAGATCTAGGTCCGGTTTGAGTCGATGGGATGTTCTAAAAACACACATAAGGTATTCTCCTTGCGTCTCCCGATCCTCACCGCTCCTGATTGGGTTAATCAGCTTGAGCAGAACGCAGAGATTAATCAAGCGGGAACCAGAAAAGGCGAGGCAATCAGTGTCATCCTAGACAACCAGCCTCTCAGTAATTAACTGACTCTGTCAGGGAATTTCCATTTACTTAAAAGATATTGCTGCTATTATTATTATTATTATTGTTTCCTGGTCATTAGGAGCAACACTCCAACCATGCATTTACCCTTTTTGTGTCACTCAAGCAAAAAGATTGTAATGTCCCCACAAACAGATACTTTTCCCATATACAGCATTAACAATAGTTTGGGATGTGTAGAATTAATTTACTAAAATCAGCAAATATTGCACATATCAGGAAGTGAGTGACTATCACAACAATGACTCAAAAGGGTGTCACTATGTTTTTTATAAACATCAGGACAACTAGACATCCTCAAACTAGGCTAACACCCAAAGAGGAGCAAGAGACAGACGCCACCTTACAGCAGATGTGGGCAAAGTAAACGTTGCAAAGTAAAATAGGAGACGCAACACATCGAATTCATGTTGATGGCATAGGTATTATTATATTACAGCAGGTGCCGTGTGTGGAAGAGGGAGATCATAAATGAGGCGATTACCCAGGTAATACGAGTGGTGGAGTCAGCAAGGCCTGCATTAGTAGACTCATAAGGTCACAAAACCTTGAGATAATTTGAAGGTCAGGCAGAGAAGCCAAGCACATTTGAATAATGAGGTGAGCATGAAGCCTAACATGCAATCCCACGTTATCGTTTAAATGAAGTTCTTAAAACACGACTTCTTGATATGTGTGTAATCATTCAGAGAGGTGACCCATTTTTCCATTCTTATATAGAGTGCCCTAAACATTTCCCTTAAATTCTGAAATTCATTGGATCAAAAAGGTCAATGGATTTAACATATATCATTGGAAGAGGTGACAGTGCAAAAATAGACGATGATCTTATTCAATCGGGGAAAACTATGACGGTGTTTTCTCCAACAAAGGTAATTCTCAACATTTTGATGGTGAGAGAGGGAAGCGGCAGGCATACAAATGTCATTTTATCAATCCCAGAGAAATCTCAGCATACAACGCAGCACAGACACAACGGTCTCGTCAACACATTGTTTACTAAAGCTACAGTGTTAGCAGGTTCCCTCCTATCGATTCGACCACCGCGGCAGCGACGGTTCATTAGGCCAAGAAATTAAAATGTCAGAAGCCGCGGGGAACGGCAGACGAGGTGCCATTATATCCAGAGAACACAGACGTCGCCGCGGACATGAAAAAACATGCATCTAATGAACTCCCTGCTTTATGAGCCGCAAAGGAAAAACTATATCGCTCATCACATCATCATTGCAAAGCCATTCCAGTTCATTCACAAGACTGCATCTAGCGAGCAGCTGTTTTGTTCTTTCAATTCCCATGGAGATCAGACTATTATGATGATTCATACCACAGTATTGTCGAATACTCATTTCTGATTGGTTAAAAGGGAATTTTAGAGTTCGCATTAAAACCAGATATATGGGAGAGTTGGAAAATACACATGTGAAGTAGTTCCAACAATAAGCGCTTTTTTTTGCAGTTCTAAAGCACTGCACCATGCAGACAGTACTTGCTACCATGTTACAGAAAGTCAAATCAACAACGACACAAACCGAAATTGGATACATTCTAAACTCAGGTCAAACGAGGACAAATGTACCTAGCTAACTAGGATTCATTTGTTTTTGCAGAGACATATTTTTTTGCAGCATCTGATGACCTAACATGGTGAGTACGGTACATCAATGAGTACGGTTACATGCACACAATCATGCAAATATTGTGGATAATCAGATTAATGCAAAAGTTTGAATAAAACGTTTACTTGCTTTGCAAGAAGAACAATTTCCCAAATAATCATGTTTAACGTTACATGGACACATCTGAAATCACGCTACCTGATGGCACTCTGATAAACGCAGACGATTGCCAATCAAAATAAACGCTCCTACCACAGTGACCATGTTATTTTTGTTAAGCAAATCTGTTTGTGAGGTCAGACATATAACATTTGAATGTGGAAACTACTTCTAAGAAGTATACATTCAGTTGTTCCGAACTCACGTCACTCGCGCTAACGAGGGAGGGTCCCTAGGCTGATTGCACATGCGCAGATCAAATACACCACTGGAAGGCAGAATAAGGTCATGTGCTAATCATTTGAAAGATTCCTCAGAAAGCCAGGTGTTTTAGTCGGCGTATGCTTACTTTGAGTTTGACTTTAGGCCGATTCAGATAAGAGTACGGTGTTTATATGACTATTGTATAATCTGCCTACTGCCATAAAACAGTTTTAAATATCGAATTATTACTGTGCATGTAAATGTCCTCAATGCCGCGGTCATCACGCAAGTGGCACTATGCTGTCAAATCCTCCCACGTTTCTACACTGAACAAAAATATAAATACTAAATGTTGTGTTGGTCTGAGCTGGAATAAAAAATTAAAAAACAGATATTTTCCATATGCACAAAAAGGATTATTTTGTTATTACTTTACCTTCCCAGCATTTTGCAGTGTTGCTGATTTTCTGCACAACTTTGTTTACATTTCTGTTAGTGAGCATTTCTCCTTTGTCATGATAATCCCTGCTGAACAGTATTTCTGTCTGCAATAAAGCCCTTTTGTGGGGGGTAAACTCATTCTGATTGGCTGGGCCTGGCTCCCCAGTGGGTGGGCCTATGCCCTCCCAGGCCCACCCATGGTTGTGCCCCTGCCCAGTCATGTGAAATCCATAGATTAGAGCCTAATGAATTTATTTCAATTGACTGATTTCCTTATATGAAATGTAACTCAGTAAAATCTTTGAAATAGTTGCGTTTATATTTTTGTTCATTATAGTTTGACCAGCTGTTTTCAGAGCAACTGTCATTGTTGAATTCGGTTATATTGGCAGATTTGCTAGCAACAAACGATTTAGCTAGCGTTCAGCCTAGTGTTTCATTTGCAACGTGATCTCTACTGTAATGAACAGTCCTGGAAAGAGAGCAACCTTTCGGTGCCAGGTGAAATCGCGAATCATCAGCTCATTGTTATGGATGTATCCAAATAAATGCCACTGGAAAACAGCTTAATCAAATGCAAATACTGCTATTCTGTTATCCTGGCTGCACTGTTCGACGTGCCTGTGCTAGCTATAGTTGCCTAGCTAGCAAGCAAGGGATAAGAACGTTGCCAGCTATCAGGGCAACCGAATAAACCAACGACTGGGTCACGTCTCTGGCAACCAGGTTTGTTGGGATGATAAAAGTTGAATGTACTTATCAAAATACAAACGAAAACATGTCATTTCTATACCAGTAAATGCGTGCTTCAGTATTATTTTCTTTGGAATATGTGGTACTGTGTAAACGGGGGAAACGCCTCCGCTCTGCACACTACCTTGGAAAAATTAACTCCACGGAAGGACTCTGCTATCCGGTCGTCCATTAATACCAAGGTAATGTCCAGAACGTCGGCGTTTAGCCCTTACTTAATTAAATGATACATGTAAATCTAGGATGGATTTATGTATATCGCACTTCACATGTTTCTCCTGATAGATTTGAGGCCAAGATAAAATGCCTTCTAACACAAATGTGAAAAAAAGTTCAAACATAGGGGAAATGCACGAGGTGCTGATGAGTGAGGAAGAGAGCAAGAGCAAAGATAAGAGAAAGAGGGTGTATTTCATTGTCCTGTGATGAATAAAGAAACATTGAACAGGTGTCCCTGAGACCAAAAGAGAGCGAGAGTGGGGAGGCAGAGCTGATGACAAAGCTGGTGACAGACTACACCCACATGTCAGCATGTCACAAAGACAGAGGGTATCTGTGGATGGCACCTGGTGCTACCGTGCCCTGTGTCCGGCTGTCTCAGACTGATGGCCTGACTCGTTCACAGTGGAAACTTGGCAGTGTATATTAAATCGGCGGGGTGGAGATAATGGCCATGTCGTGTTCCACTCTCCTATGCATCAGGTGACGGGGGCTTGGCTGAGATTCAACTCAACTGTCTGTTCCCACTCACGCCCTGAGTCTTCAGATGATTGACTGGCCATCCAAATGGATCAAGAAGACGTAGGCTACCTAACACCCCCCCACACACACACACACACACGGCTCAACTTACTCTTCTATTCAGGACAGTGGCCCCATGCTGTAATGGTGCTAGCAGCACAGCAGAATGCTGAGAAGGCAAAGTAATAACAAATCAGGCAGCAGGAACATAAATATTATTTATCTTCCTCCCAAAAATAAATACAAAGAAACAATCCCACCAGCTCCAGATACTGTCAAACCTCGGGACAAATTGTTGGTTATGCAGTACATGAAAATGAAATGAATAACAGTGTGGTGCCGGGAGAAGGAAGGGAGGTGGAGATATACGGGCCAACCCATGTATCCACCCTTCTCTGCATTGGAATTCCTTGCACATCCCTTGGCGCTTACTCATGCCCCCTCAGACAATCCGCCGTTCCCCTCTCCATGTTTTATGGATGGGCTTTCCTCCCGGCACGCCGATTAAGGGACAATCAAATCCTAGGCCGCCTCCCGGCCCACGGATCCCAGTCTCTGGAGGAACGTCTGGATATAGGCTCCATTAAAATTTCTGTATCCTGTCAGAGCGGGGACACCGACTCCTCCCCCGACCACGGCACAGAGGCCTGGGTGAAATTAAACCTACACTCACAAGAGAGATACTAATACTTCATGGATATGGGGTGGATATGGTAGGTAGATGTATGGGGTTCCACCTATAGGAGAAAATAGCCTATCCCTTCTCATGCAGCAATTCAATGAGACCCAGTGTGCTATGTTCATATTCAGAGGGCGTGTACACATGCAGTGTGAGTGAATATAATGAATAGCCTCTGTAAACAGTCTAATGAGTGTGAAGCTACATGTTTACGCTGTCAATGAGCAGCGGATTAGCGTGATGGAAATAACACACCGCAAGATCAACTGGTCTCAATCAGTGTGTGTGTGTGGGGGGGAGGGGGGCATGTTCCTGCACACAATGACACGTGCCCATCTGTACAGAAGCATACACACCTGCAGGAACATACCGGAACACGTACCGACAAAGATCCCAGACACTGATTGAACAGAGCATCTCCTCCTACCAAGCTTCTAATCCAATCATGTCTCGTGGCCTGCGGTCAGTGGGAGCTACACAGGCTAGCTGAGAGAAAATGAGCAGGGACTCAGTGGTGCTCCCCACCCCACTGGGCTCAGTCCATGAGAGAGAGAGACAAAAAGAAGAATAGAAGAATAGGTGGAGGGAGATGAGAGAAAAGATGGAGAGCGACAAATTATATATAGAAAGCGGAGAAGATGATGAGAGAGTGAGTAAAAAAGGTCGAAGTGGCTAGCTAGAGGATAGCTAGTGGCTAGCTAGAGGATAGCTAGTGGAATCAACTACGGAAAACTTTTCCGACTCCTCATCTCTGACGGTAAAGAACTGAACAGTATGACAACCAAACAAAAGACAACATATGTTCGGCCGTCTTTCTCATTTCCTTCTCCCTCAGTCTTCTCCTCTCCCTCAGTCTCCCCCTGCTCAAATCACAATTGTCTGTGACAGGCATACAAAAGCAGACGTTTGTGGGGGGAAAATAGGAAAGCAGTGCTGACTTATCGTCTCTGCAAGACCCTCATTAGTCTCGGAGTGGCTATGAACTCATTTTCTCTATTGTAGTCCTGCCACTTATGGGTGTGTGCTGTCGATCTCCTGGATGAGGAGAGTAATTATGAGGGAGAGTGGTTCTGAGACTAAGAGACGGGAGTCAGAGAGAGGTGGTGCAGGTATTGGCTGTGTCACTCAGCAGCTCTCGTAAAGGAAACCTGGTGTTTACAGCACGACCAAGAGGCTCATGCCTGGGAGAGAAAGAAAAAAACGGACACTCAAAATGGCAACCTGTAAAGGACGAGGGCAGGGCTAGTTTAGTTTTAGGGTGGAGCAGGATTTGAGGTCTCGTGTCAATGGGGGGAGTACGGTACCTCAGGTTCCCCGGGCTTAGAAAGGTAGATGGCACTCCTGTGGCATGCATCGTCCAGACACACTGGGAGAAGGTGGTCCTGGAACCCATCTCCATCTGGAAGAAAAAGAGAAAGACATGAATAAAACAAGGAGCAACCAAAAAAAGCAGGATGATGGGAACACTGAAATGAACAGAGACAGAACAGCGGAGGTAAGAGTAAAAACATTCAATCAGAGCACAGAGGAAAGAAAGAGAGAGAGAGAGAGATGGCAGGTGGGGAGAGAGTGAGTGAGGTAAAAGGTGAACGAGAGAGACTAATACAGTAGTTTCACAATCGGAGTCTTTATTCTGTGTTATCATCCACTGATGTTTACTGTCAGACCAGTAGGATGGCACTGGCTCCCATTGATGAACCACATTACTATTCAGATAGAGAGATATAGGAGGAGAGAGAGAGATATAGAGGAGGAGGAGAGAGAGAGATATATAGGAGGAGGAGAGAGAGAGAGGAGGAGGAGAGAGATATATATAGGAGGAGGAGAGAGAGAGAGATATATATAGGAGGAGGAGAGAGAGGGAGGAGGAGAGAGATATATATATAGGAGGAGGAGAGAGAGAGATATATATATAGGAGGAGGAGAGAGAGAGAGATATATAGGAGGAGGAGAGAGAGAGAGATATATAGGAGGAGGAGAGAGAGAGAGGAGGAGGAGGAGAGAGAGAGAGGAGGAGGAGGAGGAGAGAGAGAGAGGAGGAGGAGGAGGAGAGAGAGAGAGGAGGAGGAGGAGGAGGAGGAGAGAGATATATATATAGGAGGAGGAGAGAGAGAGATATATATAGGAGGAGGAGAGAGAGAGAGATATATAGGAGGAGGAGAGATATATAGGAGGAGGAGGAGAGAGAGAGAGGAGGAGGAGAGAGATATATATATAGGAGGAGGAGAGAGAGAGAAGGAGGAGAGCGAGAGAGAGGAGGAGGAGGAGAGAGAGGAGGAGGAGAGAGAGAGGAGGACGAGGAGGAGGAGGAGAGAGAGAGAGGAGGAGGAGAGAGCGAGAGAGGAGGAGGAGGAGGGAGAGAGAGATAGTAGGAGAGAGAGAGATAGTAGGAGAGAGAGATATAGGAGGAGAGAGAGATATAGGAGGAGAGAGAGAGAGATAGGAGGAGAGAGAGAGAGAGAGGAGGAGAGAGAGAGATAGGAGGAGAGAGAGATGAGGAGGAGAGAGAGAGAGAGAGGAGAGAGAGATAGGAGGAGAGAGAGAGAGAGAGGAGGAGTGAGAGGAGGAGGAGAGAGAGGAGGAGAGAGAGAGAGAGAGAGAGGAGGAGGAGGAGAGAGAGAGAGAGAGGAGAGAGAGAGAGAGGAGGAGAGAGAGAGAGAGAGGAGGAGGAGGAGGAGAGAGAGAGGAGGAGAGAGAGAGAGGAGGAGAGAGAGAGAGGAGGAGGAGGAGGAGAGAGAGATATATATAGGAGGAGAGAGAGAGATAGGAGGAGGAGAGAGAGATAGGAGGAGAGAGAGAGAGATATAGGAGGAGAGAGAGAGATATAGGAGGAGAGAGAGAGATATAGGAGGAGAGAGAGAGATATAGGAGGAGAGAGAGAGAGAGATAGGAGGAGAGAGAGATGAGGAGGAGAGAGAGAGAGAGAGGAGAGAGAGATAGGAGGAGAGAGAGAGAGAGAGGAGGAGAGAGGAGGAGGAGAGAGAGAGAGGAGGAGAGAGAGAGAGAGGAGAGAGAGAGAGAGAGAGGAGGAGGAGGAGGAGAGAGAGAGAGGAGGAGAGAGAGAGAGGAGGAGGAGGAGAGAGAGAGAGAGGAGGAGAGAGAGGAGGAGAGAGAGGAGGAGGAGAGAGCGGAGGAGGAGGAGGAGAGAGAGAGATATATATAGGAGGAGGAGAGAGAGAGAGATAGGAGGAGGAGAGAGAGATAGGAGGAGAGAGAGAGAGATATAGGAGGAGAGAGAGATATATAGGAGGAGAGAGAGAGAGATAGGAGGAGAGAGAGAGAGATAGGAGGAGAGAGAGAGAGATAGGAGGAGAGAGAGAGAGATAGGAGGAGAGAGAGAGATAGGAGGAGAGAGAGAGAGGAGGAGGAGGGAGAGAGCGGAGGAGGAGAGAGCGGAGGAGGAGGAGGAGAGAGAGAGAGATTGGAGGAGGAGAGAGAGATAGGAGGAGAGAGAGAGAGATAGGAGGAGGAGGGAGAGAGCGGAGGAGGAGAGAGAGCGGAGGAGGAGGAGGAGAGAGAGAGAGATTGGAGGAGGAGAGAGAGATAGGAGGAGGAGAGAGAGAGAGAGATAGGAGGAGAGAGAGAGAGATATAGGAGGAAGAGAGAGAGCGAGAGAGAGAGATATAGGAGGAAGAGAGAGAGAGATATAGGAGGAAGAGAGAGAGAGATAGGAGGAAGAGAGAGAGAGATATAGGAGGAAGAGAGAGAGATAGGAGGAGAGAGAGAGATAGGAGGAGAGAGAGAGGAGAGAGAGATAGGAGGAGAGAGAGAGAGAGAGGAGGAGAGAGAGGAGGAGGAGGAGGAGAGAGAGAGAGAGGAGGAGAGAGAGAGAGGAGGAGAGAGAGAGAGAGAGATAGGAGGAGAGAGAGAGGAGAGAGAGATAGGAGGAGAGAGAGAGAGAGAGGAGGGAGTGAGAGGAGGAGGAGGAGGAGAGAGAGAGAGAGGAGGAGAGAGAGAGAGGAGGAGAGAGAGAGAGAGAGGAGGAGAGAGAGAGAGGAGGAGAGAGAGAGAGAGAGGAGGAGGAGGAGGAGGAGGAGAGAGAGAGAGGAGGAGAGAGAGAGAGAGAGAGAGGAGGAGAGAGAGAGAGAGAGGAGGAGGAGGAGAGAGAGAGAGGAGGAGAGAGAGAGAGGAGGAGAGAGAGAGAGAGAGGAGAGAGAGAGAGGAGGAGGAGAGAGCGGAGGAGGAGGAGGAGAGAGAGATATATATAGGAGGAGGAGAGAGAGAGATAGGAGGAGGAGAGAGAGATAGGAGGAGAGAGAGAGAGATATAGGAGGAGAGAGAGAGATATAGGAGGAGAGAGAGAGAGATAGGAGGAAGAAGAGAGAGAGAGATAGAGGAAGAGAGAGAGAGAGAGGAGGAAGAGAGAGAGAGATAGGAGGAAGAGAGAGAGAGAGAGATAGGAGGAAGAGAGAGAGAGAGATAGGAGGAAGAGAGAGAGAGAGATAGGAGGAAGAGAGAGAAGATAGGAGAAGAGAGAGAGATAGGAGGAA